>NC_069361.1:72470151-72773181 GCF_021730395.1 Mercenaria mercenaria | reverse complement strand
AATATTTTCCTGCTTCTGGGACAATATTTCGAATAGTCGAGCTTGGCTGTCTTACGGACAGCTCTTGTTGGTTAAGGTTTTGTATGTAAGCTGGTATCTCAGCAACCACTTGTGGGAATGGATTGAAACTTCACACACTTATTTACTGTGATAAACTGACTTACATTGCACAGGTTCCGTAACTCTATTTTGCTTTTTTACAAAATTATGCCCCTTTTTCGACTTAGAATTTTTTGGTTAAGGTTTTGTATGTAAGTTGGTATCTCAGTACTCACTAATTGGAATGGATTGAACCTTCACACACTTGTTCACTGTCATGATCTGACATGCACAAAGCAGGTCCAATAACTTTATTTTGCTTTTTTTCAAAATTATGCCCCTTTTTCAACATAGAAATTTTTGGTTAAGTTTTTGTATGTAAGCTGGTATCTCAGTATCCACTAATAGGAAAGGATTGAAATTGCACACACTTGTTCACTGTCATGATATGACATGCAGTGCAAAGGGTCAATAACTCAACTTCGCATTTTACAAAATTATGCCCCTTTTTGGAGTTTTTGGTTAAATTCTTATTATGTAAGCTGGTATCTTAGTACCCACTAATGGGAATGGATTGAAACTTTACACACTTGTCCACTGTCATAAGCTGATAAGCACTATGCGGGTTCCATAACCCTATTTTGCTTTTTTACTAAATTATGTCCCTTTTTCGACATTCGTATTCATTCAATCGACAAGGCTGTTGAATAGTCGAGCGTTGCTGTCCTCCAACAGCTCTTGTTTTAGTAAGAGTAAGTACGGTAGAAAAAGGTGACTTTAAATTTTCATTTTACAACTACATTTGTGATTAATGCCCGATGTGCGTACCACCATTGTTACGATATAAGTACATGTATAATGTGATGATACATGTATCTTATTTGTCTAGTTGTATCGATATCTAGATTTTTACTTGTTTAAATTTGAACATATTATTAAATAATTCCCTTCATTGTTGTTTGTGAACCTTGTTTTATGTTAGAATAGCAGGAGACGAAGTAACATGATTACATGGAATCAAATGAAATGGATTAAAAAAGTATGAAAATAAATATAAATATATACATTATCAGATTCTTTTGTTTTTATTCTACTCGCCCTGGCGTCGGCGTCGGCATCACACTTTGGTTAATGTTTTGCATGCAAGTACATTATGGTTATCATTTAAAGGCATATAGCTTTGAAACTTACTTTTTCTTTATCTAGGTCAATTACCAACCTTACTAGGCCAGGTCCCATTACTCTGACATGTATTTTGGCAAAATTATGCCCCCTTTTGGACTTAGAAAATCCTGGTTAAAGTTTTACATGCAAGTTACTATCTCCAAAACTAATGCAGATATTGAATTGAAACTTCAGATTTGTCTTTGAGGTTATAAATCTAAGTGATAGCATCAAGTCTCATAACTCTGACATGCATTTTGGCCAAATGTTGCCCCCTTTTGGACTTAGAACATCCTTGTTAAAGTTTTACATGCAAGTTACTATCTCCATACTGTATTGAAACTCTATAGATATTTTATCATTTCATATTCCTGCTTCTGGGACAACAATTCGAATAGTCGAGCATTGGCTGTCTTACGGACAGCTCTTGTTATTTCCGGTCCTTTGGTTTTTTGTTTGTTTTGTGTTTAACGCCGTTTTCCAACAGCATTTCAGTTTTGAAACGGCGTGCAGTTAACCTAACCAGTGTTCCTGGATTCTGTACCACCGCAAACCTGTTCTCCGCAAGTAACTGCCAACTTCTCCATATGATTCAGAGGTGGAAGACGAATGATTTCAGACAGTGCCTTTTATCAAATCGTCACAGAGAACATACGCCTCACCCGGGGATCAAACTCACAACTCCACGATCCGTAGATCTGCGCTCTCATATTGAGCTAAGCGGGCGGGCTTCTGGTCCCGTGTTCACAGAACATTTTTCGGTTTCAGCTGAGTTTGAAATTTTAATATCAATTTTAATAAAACTTCAAGGTTAAATTCCAACTGAATCTGACCATCAATACTGAATAGCTACTTGAAAATAGTTACTAACTTAAAATTTAGTTTTAAACATGCTGTTTAGATATAAAGGACAAACTAAAGTTTCATTATCAAACTCATCTGAGACTGAAAATGTTTTGTGAACACGGGGCCAGGTCCTTTGGGAACATGAAGTTCATTTAATGGCATTGTGTAACAGGAGTATGAGCATTGCATATGTCATTGCTCTTCCTGCACAAACTCTTACATTGCGTCTGCTTCTACTATGTCATTCCAAAATTGTTCCATATCTTTTTACGCATAAATAAATACATCTTTAAATAACTTTGCACTTACGTAAACATCAAGAGATCATGATGTAACGCAGCTCCGGCCATTTCAGGTCAAGGCAAAGAAGTATAAAATACATTTATATTTATAGCTCTTTGGTCCAGGTCATACATTGAGATCATTTTCACTCTGTAACGTAATTTTCTAAAGTGCAACCTTATGTTAAGGTGAAGGTCATATAGTGATATCAAAGGTCAAATAAGCATTATTGTGCGGTCTTGACGTGCTAATCGTGAGCCTTTATGATCTTTGGATGTCTGTGGTCTTAATTTTAAGACCATCCCCACAAACCACTAAGGCATTTTCAATCAAACTTCATAGGGACGTGTTTCACTTTCTTAATAATCCCCCGCCACCCATCAAGACGATGTGTAGAACTTACGAGTCAACCATGTCGGCTCAAGGTCAAGGGTTTGAGCCTTCCATTCCGTGTCCGCTCTGTGTTTCCTAAACCCCTTGAAGGATTTTCATGATACTTGAGTCAAATGATCACCTCATCAAGACGATTTGCAGAACTTGCGTGTCAGCCGTGTTGACTGAAGGTCAAGGTCACAACTCAAGGTCAAGGGTTTGAGCCTTCCATTTCGTGTCCGCTCTGTATCTCCTAAGCCCCTTGAAGAATTTTCATGATACTTGAGTCAAATTATCACCTCATCAAGACAATGTGGTGAACTTATGAGTCAGCCATGTCGGCTCAAGGTCAAGGTCACAACTTAAGGTCAAAGGTTTGAGCCTTCCATTTTGTGGCCGCCTTAAACCCCTTGAAGGATTCTCATGAAACTTCGGTCAAATGATCACCTCATCAAGACGATGTGCAGAACCCATAAGTCAGCCATGTCGGTTCAAGATCAAGGTCACAACTCAAGGTCAAAGGTTTGAGCCTTCCATTTCATGTCCGCTCTGTATCTCCTAAACCCCTTGAAGTATAATCATGAAACTTTGGTCAGATTATCACCTCATCAAGATGATGTGCAGAACTCATGGGTCTGCCATGTTGGCTTGAGGTCAAGGTCACAACTCAATGTCAAGGGTTTGAGCCTTCCATTTCGTGTCCGCTCTGTATCTCCTAAACCCCTTGAAGGATTTTCATGATACTTGAGTCAAATGATCACCGCATCAAGACGATGTGCAGAACTTAGGAGTCAGCCATGTCGGCTCAAGGTCAAGGTCACAACTCAATGTCAAAGGTTAGAGCCTTCCATTTTGTGTCCGCCTTAAACCCCTTGAAGGATTTTCATGAAACTTGGGTCAAATGATCACCTCATCAAGACGATGTGCAGAACTCATGGGTCTGCCTGCCATGTTGCTCAAGGTCAAGGTCACAACTCAAGGTCAAAGGTTTGAGCCTTCCATTGTGTGTCCGCTCTGTGTTTCCTAGACCCCTTTAAGGATTTTCAAATTCATTGGTCGTCATACATGAACTATAAAATATACTTAATAACGTCAGTGCTTCCGCCTAATACTATCAACCCTTTCACTATCCATAACAGCGGCGGGGGATATAGCTGTCTTTCAGACTGCCTTGTTCTTTCAGAGTCTAGGTCACACATGCTGAATTCTGGTTGTCATGGTAGTGGAAAGGAAAACTTTAGAACACCGTCTGAAACTGTTGGCTCACCTGTCTGAATTTTTCGACAAATTATAGCGGTATTTGTTTAAGTTCAAAGCCACCATTTAAGCATAAAGCTAATAATAACAGAATAACACGTCTGTTCCCATGAAAAGCTTTAGCTCAGTTTCTTCCCCATATATTTTTGTCTCTTTGAATATTTTGTGCCTAAACTGGTCCACATACTAAACATAATCAGATGTGCAATGCAAGGTCAAGGTCATACACCGTGATATACATGAAACACCTGAAAAAATCCTTCCTTTTAAACCAAGCAGTAAGGTTACACATGCGCTTTTCGTTCTGATTTAAGGTAGCAGACCCGTAATGACGATCAGCAATTTCCGAGCGATTACGTGTCCTCCGTATTTGACTTCGTCATTCTTCGGCCTGAACAGATTTTTTCGTAAAAAAACGTAAAATGCCGAAATCGTAAATGGATAGTAGATTACGTAAACAAACGGAAATTGCCGATTGTCATTACGGGTCCAGTACCTTAAGCTCACCTTTAGAAGCGTGTATGATCGTTGCATTACCGTAGTCAGCATTTTCTTTAAAGAACATCTCCTTAACTAGCGATGCCGTTCTCTTCAAATCTAATAAAATAAGAGCTCGTCGAACACGAAATGCCCCCCTTGATGCATTCAGTAAATGCACAAGGAACAGAAATTATAAGCTCACGGTAAACAAAAATTCTACTGTTCTGGTCCAATCTGACCTTGACCTTTAACCTATTAACCTAACAAGAGATCTTAGAGTGATATTTGCACCAACCACTGAGCCACATTTTAATATTCCAAATTTCAAGACTAGCTGAAGATCAAAATCAAGGTTTAATTTCATTTCGGTACAAAACACTGTGCATGTAGTCCAAATTTGGAAGCTGTGGCTTGAGAAATGTGAAAGAAGGTCACTAGATCAATTTCAAGGTCAAAGTTCATTTCGGTAGACAGAACTATGCATGTGCTTCAAATTTGGAGGCTGTAGCTTGAAAAATGTTAAAGTAGACACTAGGTAAAAATCAATGTCAAAATTCAATTCAGAACACAAAAATATGCATGCAGTCCAAATTTGAAGCCTGTAGCTTCAGAAAAGTGAAAGTAGGTCACTAGGTCAATAACAAGGTCAAAGTTTGTTTCGGTACACAAACTATGCATGTGGTCCAAATTTGAAGGCTGTAGCTACAGAAATGTAAAAATAGGTCACTAGGTCAAGATCAAGGTCAACTCATGTCAAGGTTCATCTTGCCACTTAAAACAATACATGTGGTCCAAATTTGAATGATGTAGGTTATAGACATGAAGATTCTAAGTTTTTCCCTATATAAGTCTATATGAACCATGTCACTGCCGGGGTGGGGCCATATTTGACCCTAGTGGGATATTTGAACAAACTTGGTAGAGAACCACTAGATGACGCTACATTACAAATATCAAAGCCCTAGCCTTTGTGGTTTGGACAAGAAGATTTTCATAGTTTTTCCCTATATAGGTCTATGTAAACCATGTGACCCCCAGGGCGGGGCCATATTTGACCCTAGGGGAATAATTTATAACAATCTTAGTAGCGGACCACTAGATGATGTCATATACAAAATATTAAAGCCCTAGGACCTGTGGTTTTGGACAAGAGGTTTTTCAAGATTTTTCCTATATAAGTCTATAGAAACCATGTGACCCCCGGGGTGGGGCCATATTTGACCCCAGGGAAATAATCTGAACAATCTTAGTAGAGGACCACTAGATTTTGCTACATACCAAATATCAAAGCCCTAGGCCCTGTGGTTTTGGACAAGAAGAACAGAAACCGTTTAACTGTTCCTGGCAAATGTGACCTTGACCTTTGACCTAATGACCTCAAAATCAATAGGGATCATCTACTGCTCACGACCAACCTCACTATCAATTTTCTTGACAATAGGCCTAAGCGTTTTTGAGTTATTGCCTGGATACCATTTTACTGTTCCTGGTCACTGTGACCTTGAACTTTGACATACTGAACTCAAAATCATTAGGGGTCATCTGCTGGTCATGATCAACATCCCTATTAACATTCATGGTCCTAGGCCCAAGCGTTCTTGAGTTATCATCCGGAAACTGTTTTACTGTTCAGGGTCACTGTGACCTTGACCTTTGACATACTGATCTCAAAATCAATAGGGGTCATCTGCTGGTGATGACCAACCTCCTATCAACTTTCATGATCCTAGGCCCAAGCGTTCTTGAGTTATCATCCGGAAACCATTTTACTAATCAGGATCACTGTGACCTTGACCTTTGACATATAGATCTCAAAATCAATAGCGGTCATCTGCTTGTGATGACCAACCTCCCTATCAACTTTCATGATTCTAGGCCCAAGCGTTCTTGAGTTATCATCCGGAAACGGATGGGTCTACATACAGACCGACCGACCGACAGACATCTGCAAAACAATATACCCCTCCTTCTTCGAAGGGGGACATAAAAATTGTGAAAAGATCCTTTGGAAGCATGGAAAGCAACCAAGCAATATAATAGAAGAGTCGGGTTGATTGAGTCTGTTTACGAGAGCTATTGAAATGTGCAACACCTATCACGCGTCCCCCACCCCCACCTCCACCTTGTATCCGCTTCAGTAATAGTGATGACTACATACTTCATCCTTTGCCGAAGTATGATTTTCTAATTTTGGTAGAGGTTCTCCAAAGAAACATTTCTTTTAAATGATTTTGAAACCTGTCAGGAGGGTTTATGAAGAATTAAATATCTTGCTAGAGCACATTGAATTTTTCTTTAATCTTTAGCGAATAAAACGTTTACGAGAGATGTGCAACGGCTATCCAAAACTTTGATATGGCTATCCGGAACTTTAATATGGCTATCCGGAACTTTAATATTTAAATGTTAATATGTCATTAAAACTACCAATGTCTTACGATATATGTTGTCAAAACAAAACAAAAAAAGTCTTTGTTCAGCTGCTCACAGTCGATATGAATATCCTGCAGATTCAAACCCGTGATATGCGGAACCTGTGGCATTATATGAGCCGCGCCATGAGAAAACCAACATAGTGGCTTTGCGACCAGCATGGATCAAGACCAGCCTGGTCAGGATCCATGTTTTCGCTTTCAAAGGCTATTACAATTAGAGAAATCGTTAGTGAACAGCATGGATCCTGACCGAACTGCGCAGGCTGGTCTGGATCCATGCTGGTCACAAAGCCACTATGTTGGTTTTCTCATGGCGCGGCTCATATAAACAATCAAATCAACTATGTCTGGTAAAGGATGTTCTATTATTACTGTTCATAGCTGAACGCCTTTACGTAGTGGACGCGTACTGACAACCGGTGATTTCTGTTTGACTACCGTTTCTTCGTGTATGATTTCGGTATTTTCCGGTTTTCAGGAAAGCCATTGCTCGTATGAGCTTCATAGGCCGTCACCGTTTGTGGAGGTGAAAAGCGGCCACGTGCTTAGATGTATATGCTACTATAAATGGAACAGATAACTAGTTTAGAAAAAATGATTATCTAAGACAATTTTCAAAGATAATTCATTTACAACAAGACTGACACATAATAATGATTTTTATTATCAAAAATAAAAAAAAAGATCCATATTATGTACATAAGTTAAAAATATGCTAGAAGTTTTTAGAAAAAAGATGAACAATTTTTAGCTCGACTATTCGAAGAATAGTCTAGCTATTCTACTCACCCTGGCGTCGGCGTCGGCGTCACACCTTGGTTAGGTTTTTGCATGCAAGTACATACAGCAATCAATTAAAGGCATATAGCTTTGAAACTTATTTTTTCTTTTTCTAGGTCAATTACCAACCTCTCTGGGTCAAGTCCCATAACTCTGACCTTCATTTTGGCCAAATTATGTCCCCTTTTGGACTTAGCAAATTCTGGTTAAAGTTTTGCGTGCAAGTACATACAGCTATTACTAAAAGGCATATAGATTTTAAACTTATTTTTTCTTTTTCTAGATCAATTACTAACCTCACTGGATCAAGTCCCATAACTCTGGCATGTATTTTGGGCAAATTATGCCCCCTTTTGGACTTTGAAAATTCTGGTTAAAGTTTTACATGCAAGTTTCTATCTCCAAAACTAATGCAGATATTGAATTGAAACTTCACATGTGCCTTCGGGGTTATAAAACTAGTTGATAGCAGCAAGTCCCATAACTGATATGCATTTTGGTCAAATTATTCCCCCTTTTGAACTTAAAACTCTTTTGATATTTAACCTTTTGGGGTAATATTTTCCTGCTTCTGGGACAATATTTCGAATAGTCGAGCTTGGCTGTCTTACGGACAGCTCTTGTTAAACACTTAATGTTATTAAAAACACCATATTGCACAAGATATTTACAAGTTAACTTTTATATAACAATTCTTTTGTTGCACCAAGATAGTGTGAATTCTTTGAACTGTCGGTTTGTGTATATAATGCGGAAGTTTTTTTTCAGTTAATTCATTAAAATCTATGTCTGTGAGATTCGTAAAAAACATATTTGCATTCCCTCAGATCTGCAAATCGTTAATTAACTAACTGTTATGTCCAAACTATGAAGTCTGGCATACAAATAATGCCAAACGCTTTTAAACGAAAATGTTTCTAGAACAGTTTTAAAGTCTTCTCTAACATCGATTTTTTCGTTAGAGCAGATCCTTTAGAAGTTGTGCAAATATAAAGATTTATATGTTACCCTCCCTCATTATGGTCAGAGCGTTTGCCAACAAAGACATCATTTTTTCATTTATATTCTCACCGTAATCTTGCTAAAATTTTAAACAATCTACATTTTCGTACTGATGATTTCATTATCGTATGATATCACACTCGGTCCACTATCATTCTTCATCGAGTCACCGATTACTTGAGTACCGAATTTCGTTTCACTGCTACTCTTTTCGTAACTGTCATCATAGCTAACAGCATGGAAGTCGTCACCCAACTTCGTGTTTGAATCACTGTTAACTCCACTGAATTCTTTGTTGGTTCGCCTGTGTGTCCTCTCATCAGAATCGTCTGTTATTGCTTTCAGGCAGCCGACTTTCCGACAACAATAGCAGTTTCCGGTAATACTCATCAAAAAACGGTCAAATGGTGCAAGCGACCTCAGTGGTTCCGGAAGCCATTTCCAGTTGCGCATCACAGGCGGAAGACATTGTGGACGCTTGTTTTGTATTAGTTTGATTAGCATAATGATGAGAATAAGTACCGCAATTGGGATAAATACTGCCGCAAGTGCGATCCAGCTGGCTACTGAAAGTCCAAATCCAGCTGCTGGTAATAACAAAAAGGCTATGATCAAGTAGACAATTGCAAACCATCTGTACTTAGCAGTTTGGACTCCTAGGAATTTCGCCATGTTGATAGGTGGTCGGAAAAACGGAAGTGGATAGAAGATGACAATCCCGGAAATGTTGAAGAAGAGATGACATAACGCAATTTGAAGCGAATTTGGGATCTTATCTGGATCTTGAGCGAAGGCAGCGAGAATTCCCGTGGCAGTGGTTCCGATGTTTGAGCCAAGGGTCAGGGGATACATCCTGTCTAAACTAAGCACTCCCATACCAACCAAAGGTGTTATGGATGATGTGAAGATCGAACTTGACTGAACCAGAATCGTCAGTCCAGCGCCGATGAGGATAGCAAGATAGCCCGTGAAATAACCGCATTTTCCAGGAAAATTTGCATTAACGAACTTTCGAATAATGTGTGCAATTTGTCCGCGCAGCAGGGAATGCAGGAGTTTGACAATGAGAACGAGGCAAACACAGAGTAGAGCAAGGGCGATAACAAGAAGAATTGCCCCTATCGCGGCGTCGCTCCATTTTCCTGGCTGGGAAATCCCCTCAAACAAGAACTTGCCTGAAATTACAACAATAAAAAGTATGAACAGCTGGATAATTCAATGTCTCCTTTTCCGACACGTATACATGTATTTTGGCTTTACATTTTCATTTTTCCTAGACGTACAATTCATTTTGTTTAACAGACAAAACCTCTAAGACTTTTTTTAATCATAAATTTGAGAAAATTAACTCCGTTGATCAATTTTATCTTTTAAGTGCTTATGGCGGTCTTAGTCCATCATTTGCGATTCACTAGAGCAGACTTATGGTTACCCGCTCCATTCTTTATTCCGTCACAAAGACGGAACCTACGTTAACATTTAAGAGTACAAAATATTGAAAAAATAAGCTTATGAAAATCCCTTTATGTTTGCAACAAACGAGGTTGCTGTGCTACTCTTTTCATAGTCCAAAAAACCCATAATTATTTAGTCATAAAATATGGAACATAGATTGAAAGCATTTTTTTTATTTGTCTCTTTATATGTAGGTTCGTCCGTTTGTCTGTCTATCCATCAATTACAAAAGATAGATCCTGTGTTGACTTTCAAAAAAGAAAACTTTTTTATCAAACCGGACATACAGATGGAACGTTATCTGGATAATATGCAGGTTCTTCAATTAAATTTCAATATCAGATATGTGGTTCTTGTGGTAGTAAATATCACTAATACCCCTTCTGGAAGAGGAATTTTTCTGCCTGCTGGGCAAAAGTCTTGTTCACATTTATTTACTTACATGTGTGACAATTTACTTTGGTTCCATTGTCCAGTTTGTCACAGCAGACATGCTTGATGATAGATTTGTCTAAATACTCCACGTCCCCTTTCGCAATTTTCGTGATCACGTTCTTGTCAATCTGTAAACCATAAAACAAACATCTAAATTGATGTCTGGTGTATTTCTTTTACACAGAACAGAACAGAACATATACTCATTCATTTCATAAATGAGCCAGAATGGCCCGACTTCTATACAAACACATCTATTAGTATTATACATAAAGGGTCAAAAAAATTATAGGAATGGACATCATTAAAACATACAGGATTGTAGAAAACTGTATTATCAGAGATGACTTTAGGTTTTAATAACGCGTATCATAAGAATGCATCTTTTTTCTCCTGCATTTTGAGTTATTCAAACTACTTTAGGCAAAAACATGCTTCGACCCAGACACCGCCATAGGGTTCCGTCACATGCTATGATAGAGAGATAAAATGTCTTTCAAATGTTTTTTAATGAAATTCAAGGGAAAAAGTCAAATATAAACCATATATAGAGACTATATATGGTTTATATATGATTTTCTTTCTTGAATTTCATTAAAAAAACATTTAAGGACGTATGCTAGAATTTGGTGCGAAAATTTTCCCAATAACAGAATTTCTTCAAACTTTGGATATCGAAGGACAATCATCTAAGAAACAAAAAATGCAATAAAAATCATAGGTCACCGATATAGAAAGAGAGTTATCTGCCCTTGAAAACGGCATTTCCCCCAAAAATGACGTTTTCAATGGCAGATAACTCTTTTTCGATACCGGTGACCTATGATTTTTATTGCATATTTTTGTTTCTTAGATGATTGTCCTTCAATATCAAAAGTTTAAAGAAATTCTGTCATTGTGAAAATTTTCGCCCATCTCACATACAGGGAATTCTAGCGTACGCCTTTAAAAGAAATTCTACCCCTCTATCATAGCATGTGACGGGTCCCTGTGGACACCGCCAGATCAGGACTTTTTCTCAAGAATTTCAAGTTATTCAAACTACTTTTGGCCAAAACATGCTTCGACCCAGACACCGCCAGATCAGGAATCTGACCACTTAGCCACCCCCGCCCCCACCACCACCCCTACACACACACACACACTCCCCTACGCACAAATTTACCTCGCATACGTAATTATAAAACATTAGTAGGGGCCTACTGGACACGGTTTCCATTTTCCATTTAAACCAATGGCAGTTGTTTTGAAAGGATTTAACCTTGGTTTAATTGATAACATTATTTTTGCACCGCCTTCAGTGTCAAAACGGTATGCACATGTTAGAAGAATGAATTATTTTAGTGCTTTATATTGCACTTGTATTCTGAAAACGTCATTCGGAACTTTCGGTTTTTATCTCAAATGCAAGGTGCGTGCTACGTCATCTTTTTTGTTTTGTTATAATGGTATTACCTGGATAATAAGTTTGGTAAATGGATTCGTGATGACTTTTAGATAATCTCTTTTTAAGTCCTTCATGTCCTCACTGAACTCTGGAATACTGTCAATAATTGCACCACTTAACCTTTCCAGGTACCCTGCAATGCATTTCGCAATGTTATCTTGCACATCATCAAGCCACAATACCGGCTTGTCAAAACATTTATCCAGCGGAGTGCTGGCTATAAACAGAAATGTGCCAAAACATGTTTAAAGCAACACATGTACAGAAAATGGTAAGAATATTACAACGTCGTTTTCACGAGTCTTATGTTCTGTAAGATTTCCAAAGTCAACTACGGTGACCGTCTAAACTTTGAATACCTCCAGCAGTGGTTTGACACCAATGAGTCGGAACCAAAATTTTGTGACTATATGTCTCATTTAAATCTAAAGCAATAGAAACAGCTATGAATGACTTTTGTATATAATCTTTTGATACACAAATGTACTAATGCCCAACTTTTTTGGCATTTGCTGCGTACCAAGAATCGCGATAAACGTCTTAAGTTTAGCTTTTTTTAAAGATGTTTTTCAGTTAGCAACGGTTTGTGTAACTGCATACCTGTTATGATTTCTATTGGCAGAAAAACTAACACGGTCAGCCAGTTAAATGCGTCGTGAACTGTGGCACCAGCGAAAGCCCGCCGAAAGTCGTCCTTGTTGGTGATCTGACCAAGTGAAACAATTGTGTTGGTCACAGATGTACCAATATTGGCCCCCATGACGATCGGAATAGCTTGTTTCACCGTCAGTACTGCAAGAAGATAATGTGATCTTAATTTGAGGTCTTAGCAAGCCTACAGAGCGAAATGACCGAAACTCAAAGTCATATCTGTTTCAATTTGAAATGCTTGACGGACTCGTTGTAAGTATAAAACCGTCGTTTAAGAACTGAAATACCGCAGAAAAACGGGATTGAACAAACACATTCTCTTCCATATTTGAAAAGAATCCGCTTTGTTTGCGGAAAGTTGAAGAAGTATATTGTGTACTTGGTAGTGGACCTGTAACGATAATCGGATATTTCCGTACAATTACGTTTTCTCCGTATGTGATTTCGGCATTCTCCGGAATGAAAGGTAAACCATATGCCCGTATCAATCGGGAAGCCTCGGCCATCTCCGGAATCCTCCGTTAGAATAACTAATTATTGCGTAGCATAAAGGCCGAGGTAATTAGATTGATGCCCGTATGAGCTACAATGCTGAAACGCCGTACAAGAACGCGTATATTGCACGGAAACTACCGACTGCCATTAATGGTCCACAATCTTAAAGCAAACAAAACTATGTGTGCTATAGAATCACTTACATTCCCCAGATCCAACCATGCTGACCACAATGGACGTCGTGGTGCTCGAACTTTGTAACAAAACAGTGGCAAGAACACCGATCATTAAACCAGCGACTGGGTTTGACAAGATCTCGTTCTCTGAGAAAGCCTGTCCAGCTGCTTTACCTGTTGAATATAATAAATTATCAAATTTCAGTTTCTTTTCTTTTTGGAGAATCATACAATCTTTTGAGTTAATATATGCAACGAAAGTGGTATAATTTTATTAGTCCCCTACTGGTTGAAAACCAGTTTTGGGGACTATAGGAATGCACTTTTCCGTCATTCCGTCATTCCGTCCGTCCGCAATTTCGTGTCCGGTCCATAACTCTGTCATCCATGAAGGGATTTTAATATTACTTGGCACAAATGTTCCCCATGATGAGACGACGTGTCATGCGCAAAACCCGGACCCCTAGCTCAAAGGTCAAGGTCACAATTGGAGGTCAAAGGTCAACAGGGCTTTTTTCCTGTCCGGTCCACAACTCTCCCATCCTTGAAGGGATTTTAGTATTACTTGGCACAAATGTTCCCCATGATGAGATGATGTGTCATGCGCAAATCCCGGACCCCTAGCTCAAAGGTCAAGGTCACAATTGGAGGTCAAAGGTCAACAGGGCTTTTTTCCTGTCCGGTCCATAGCTCTCCCATCCATGAAGAGATTTTAATATTACTTGGCACAAATGTTCCCCATGAGGAGACGACGTGTCATGCGCAAAACCTGGACCCCTAGCTTAAAGGTCAAGGTCACAATTGGAGGTCAAAGGTCAACAAGGCTTTTTTCCTGTCCGGTCCATAACTCTCCCATCTATGAAGGGATTTTAAAATTACTTGGCACAAATGTACCTCATAATAAGACGATGTGTCATGCACAACTTTCAGTCCCCTAGCTCAAAGGTCAAGGTCACACTTAGCAGTCAAATGTTAACATAGCATGAACAGGGTCTGTTTCGTGTCCGGTCCATAACTCTGACATTCATTAAGGGATTTTAATATCACTTAGCACAAGTGTTCCCCATGATGAGACGACGTGTCATGCGCAAATCCCGGACCCCTAGCTCAAAGGTCAAGGTCACAATTAGGGGTCAAAGGTCAACAGAGTTTTTTTCCTGTCCTGTCCATAACTCTGCCATCCATGAAGGGATTTTAATATTACTTGGCACAAATGTTTCCCATGATGAGACGACACCCAGTACCCTAGCTTAAAGGTCAAGGTCACACTTTGAGATCAAAGGTCAAGAGGATTTTTTTCCTGTCCGGTCTATAACTTTGTCATGCAAAGCAGGATTTAGATATCAGTTAGCACAAATATTCCCCTGGATGAGACAACATGTCATGCGCAAGAACCAGGTCCCTAGGTCTAAGGTCAAGGTCATATTTAGAGGTCAAAGGTCAAATTCAAGAATGACTTTGTATGGAACATTTCTTCTTCATGCATGGAGGGATTTTGATGTAACTTGGACCAAATGTTCACCACCATGAGGCACCCTTGTTTTTAGAATTACGTCCCTTTGTTGTTACTATAAATAGATTTTTATGTAACTTTTTTATTACTGGCGGTAGAGAAAAATCGAGACCACTTTTCTGTGGTACAGCATGCATGTTACATCCAAATTTTAAGTGTATTTTGACCTATCTCTACCTGGTAAAGAGTTTCTTGTGGACTTATATTATTTTTTTTTTTTTTTTTTTTTTTTTTAAAGATTAATTTCCCTTTGTTGTTACTATAAATAACTTACATGATAACATTTTTATAATCAGCCAAAAAAATTCAATATGAAAACAACTGTGGGTTTTTATATATGCACATTTTAATCCAAGTGTGTTGTTATAACATATTTTATATGTAGTACAATATTGTTTATACATCATTGACAGATATCAGTTCATTATGTTATACTGCAGTAGAGAAAATTAGGTGCCTTCCAGTAGGGGACTTTGTATTGCATGGCAATACTTCATTCACTTGTTTGTTCAATTCTTATCTATATGACTGTTTTCTGTTTTGTATATAGAGACATAACTTGGCTCATCCATTACGTACTTCAAAAGTATAAACGCAAACACACCCACACACAAAATCGGTTAAATGAAAAAAGTGAAATTTTAAAATCATACTTTAGAAAAAGTCATATTTAAACAGAAGGCATTTACAAAATAAAACGTTTAATCGTGAAACGAGTGAAAGCGAGCTGATGCATTGACGCACAGACATTTTTTCAAGGCTGACACTGGTATTAAAATTTATGTGATTTGTTTTCATTCTTTCAGAATTTTCGTATAGCAATACAGTAACTGTTATGGTAAAGCATACTAAGTTTGATTATGGGTTATAATTAACCCTTACCCTGCTAAATTTCTAAAATGGACTGGTCCATCATTCAATTTGGTCAGTACCATTTATTATTTGAAGGGGTATTCAATGAAAATTTACTGACTGAATAGCGAACAGGGTAGACCATGACCAGCCCGCACGCTGTGCAGGCTGATCTTGGTCTGCACTTGGCGCACAGGCAGAATCACTTGCCACAAGCAGGCTAAAGGTTAATATTCCCCGCCATATATAACAAGAGCTTCGGAGGACAGCAACGCTCGACTATTCAACAGCCTTGTCAATTGAATGAATATAAAAGTAGAAAAAGGGGCATAATTTAGTAAAACTACAAAACAGGGTTATGGAACCTGCATAGTGCTTATCAGCTCATGACAGTGGACAAGTGTGAAGTTTCAATCCATTCCCATTAGTGGGTACTGAGATACCAGCTTACATATAAAAATTTAACCAAAAACTGCTAACTTGAAAAAGGGGCATAATTTTGTAAAATGGGAAGTAAAGCTATTGAACCTTTGCACTGCATGTCATATCATGACAGTGAACAAGTGTGTGAAGTTTCAATACTTTCCCATTAGTGGATACTGAGATACCAGCTTACATACAAAAACTTAATAAAAAACTGCTAAGTCGAAAAAGGGGCATAATTTTGAAAAAAGCAGAGTTATGGGACCTGCTTTGTGCATGTCAGATCATGACAGTGAACAAGTGTGTGAAGTTTCAATTCATTCCCATTAGAGAGTACTGAGATACCAGCTTACATACAAAACCTTAACCAAAAATTTCTAAGTCAAAAAGGGGCATAATTTTGTAAAAAAGCAAAATAGAGTTATGGAACCTGCGCAATATAAGTCAGTTTATCACAGTACATAAGTGTGTGAAGTTTCAATCCATTCCCACAAGTGGTTACTGAGATACCAGCTTACATACAAAGCCTTAACCAAAAATTTCTAAGTAGAAAAGGGGGCATAATTTTGTAAAAAAAAATACAAAATAGAGTTATGGAACATGTGCAATGTAAGTCAGTTTATCGCAGTGAATAAGTGTGTGAAGTTTCAATCCATTCCCACAAATGGTTACTGAGATACCAGCTTACATACAAAACCTTAACCAAATCGGGACGCCGACGCGGACGGACGTGCGAGTCCAATAGCTCTACTATTCTATGAATAGTAGAGCTAAAAATGATTATGTTGCATTCAGTTTACCTCCAAGCAGTTTGAAAGCATCACCAAGGAAACTGAGCGAGCAGATGAAAATGTACAAAGCACATAACAGCAGAACAATCTTCAGAATGTAGTGCAGAAATAGTCTCTTCAATTTCTCTGCTCCGGTAAGCTCTGAAAATTAGAAACAATAAAGAATTATATAGACGCAGGAACAGGGAGCGGGCTTGGGCAGATGTTGAGGAGTAAGGTATGCTATGTCCCCACCCTCATACGTAACTTTTGAACGAAAGAAACGATTTATTTCAGTAATAATAGTAGATCAAGGGAACAAACCTATTTTAGAGGGGATTTAGATATACAGTGCAACCTCTATAGAGCAGTGCAACCTCTATAGAGCAACACCCTTTGGATGATACAAATATTGACTGTTATGTAGAGGTTGTTGTTCTGAGGGGCTAAAATTGATAGTATATTTCAGCTTAGGGAAATTTTGATGATGTTGTTACAGAGAGGTTTTCGCTTAAGAGAGGGCCACTCTGGAGAGGTTGTACTGTACTGATCAATAACATTTTGATGTCTATTGTCAATAAGGTGAAGACCGTTTATTTATGTCTGAATTGTCAGAATAAAAATAAGATAAATAAATATTGGTCTGTTAAGCTAGGTGACCGCGACTGCGTTCCCTCCTTTACCACCCCCTCACCCTCCTCCTCGCCCCCTACTTCGAGATCTCTCAACGCCAATGAATTACACGTCCCTCGCGCCCCAGTCCCCCCTCGCTCCGAACTTAGAGATCACTTCACGTCAATGAATTACACGCAACTCAATATTTAACCTTGCATCTTCTTTGAATTAAATTCTCTATAAACTAGTAGGAGACTCGATTAAGACGTATTTACTTCCGTATTGAATCGTCGTAAACATAGTCAATTTACCCGTAACCTGACGCGCAGACTAATCGTTATGTATTTCGCATTACATTTGTCAATCATCTAAACATTATCAAAGGCGTGCAAAACGCAAGGGAGTTATTGTTTTTGTATGGTTACCTTTTAAAGTTTCAAATGTAGCAAAAAAAAGACAAATTTGTATCTTCCTCTTCCCGATACACTTGCCTTTGATATCATTTTTGAGTTCAAATAACACAAATATCACTAAAAAAAGATTGGTGAGAGAATAGTCAGACACGCTCAAAAGTTTACTACATGTAATACATGGTCGGTATTGCATCCCAGACCACACTTGTTTTATACTCACTGTTCCATGGTTTAAAGTCAACCTTCAATTCTGGCAATGCCCAGATATCTTCAATCTCGTAATTAATCGACACGTCATCCTGTATAAAAGACAAATCTGACTGTAAGCGTTTAGCCAATTGCTACACATTTGAGCCGCGCCATGAGAAAACGGTTTCTCTACTTGCAATAGGCTTGGCAAGCGAACAGCACTGCGCAGATGCGCAGGCTGGTCTGGATCCATGCTGATCGCAAATGCACTATGTTGGTTTTCTCATGGTGCGGCTCAATTATTAAAATATGTGCTGAAATATATATGGAATTTTTCACATGTGCGTTGAAATGTTCAGACTGGAAAAGTCAACCTAAGTCGGCTACATTATTGTTAACATTAATTTTGTCCAGAGTTCCACAATTGTTCACCAAATGTTTCAGTCCGTGCGATATTTTACCAGCCTGCACATCTGTAATGATCTGGCAAACGGGTCTATTTTCATTAAATGTTTGGTCCAATAAGGCTTTTATTTCTGACGATATGTTATTGTACGGGGCCGCTAAAATATCAGTAAGGAAAGGATAAACACTTTTTATTTTTCCAGACTGATATGAATGTCTATTTAATATTTCTAAAAGTGATTTAAAATATTTAAGTGATCATGTAATTAAATAGTCAATAGACACATGTATTTTCCATGGCTCGGACACAGATTATCGAAAGGTCGTATTGGCCCTCGTCTTACGGTCTCAGGCCAATTAAACCTACCTCAGATTTCCCCTCGTATTTATGCCATTTTGAAAGCAAGTGTTTATTACTTACCTCAACCGACTTCTGAAAGGCTGGATTATCTAGACCAGTCACACCCTGAAAGTAAATTATTTTTTCTTAGTTTTATGGTTTATCCTAGATGTTTTCATCTTCTATTTCATATGTGAAAGGTGATCGACAGTAGGTATATTTGAATGCAAACAAAAACGTAGTGAGATTACATCTGACGTGCAAGTCACGATATTAATAGATATAAAAAAATCACACATAAAATATTCTTTGAAAGTTTAATGAACGAATCCTACCTTGAAAGGGAAACAAAATGTTGTGCTATTTTAAGAATCACATTTAACAAGCAAAAATTTGTCAATTTGGTTTCAGACTGGTGGTGATAAGAGGCAAAAATCTGCTGAGAATGCGATGTTTAATCTAAGTGTAAAATGGAAACCAAAGAGTATCTTTGTGGAAACTAATCAAATAAAATTCACACCCAGTTATAGTGACAGGACAAAAAATCTAAAATTTTGTCAATACTGTCAAATCTCGATATCTCGGCTTCGTCGGGACCAAGGGAAAAAAAGACGACATATCGAGAAATCAAGATAACTGAAGTAAGGTCAACTTTGGTCGGTAGATGGGGTGATGAAGTTTTGTGTTGATAAAAACACTATTCGTACAAACACATGTTTTACATATTGATTAGGTATTACCTTCTGAAATAAATTATTAATAAAGTCTTTTGATGTTGTTTCGTACCTTTGTTCAACCTACTTCCTAGTTTCTAACGGTTATATAGCAGTAATCCGGTCAAAAATGTGCTTGCGTAGTGTAATCGAAATAATCCCTAATAGATAGATCCTAATTTTTCCATTTTTCGCGCATTTGCGCGTAAACCGGGGACCAAATGGCATTATTTCACCCGTTGAATGAATTTTACATAAAATAAGACACTTTTCATGCTAATATTCGCATATTATCGAGTTGTTTACTTGAAAACGAAAGTAGGGTGTTAATTTATTCCGCGGACACATGATGTGAAACTCGCTCATAGGTTTAAACCAACTAAATTTTCATCTCCTTTTGACCGCTGCATCTTGTTGTATCATTTTCATCAGATTCAGTTTTGACACAATTCAATACAAATTGCTCAATCCGCGTGTTATTTACACAGCTTACGTCGCAGACGAACAATTAATGACACATGATCGAGCACCGGTTAATTGGTTTCGGGTCGTAAGAAGGATCAGTGAGTGAGTTACCGCGCGTGTTGTTTTTCGCACCACCGGCGGCAGACGACAGAGCGAATACGGCACAAGACCACAGTTATTTGCCCTTGGTCGACCACAATACGGAAGTGGTTACGCGGAAAATAGTTCCTCTGTTTGATGATGAATATTGGTGAATTTTTGAGTGAAAGACCTGCAATAAATGGTATGATTTAATAGAGGAGATATGAAATAGTAGGTACATGTACAATTTGACAGAACAAAAATGTCAGAATATGCATAACATGACTTTTTGATAGGACCTGTTTTGCCTGTTTGCGGCCATCTAGAGAGTATTCTTCACACGCATGTGATTTGGTTCAAAATGGTGGAAAAAAGAGCCGCTCAACCCAATGTTTACTGTGGCTGGAATTTTTTCTCTTGGATAGTTCTGTTGAGTTCAGGTATTTTTATAGGGGTTGGAATGCATGCAAAATTGCTATAGTGTCCAGTGCCTATATAGAACATATAGTAAAAATAACTGTGGTCTTAGGCCATACAAGCGCGTGCAGTTTGGCAGACGATTAATGTCCACTCGAGTTAACCGATGTCAAAATAGAGTAAATTTTAAAGTTGGGGATTGAAAATTTAGTCGAGTTATCGAAAAAATCGAAATAAACAAATCGAGATATCCGTAGTTGATTTATATAAAATAAGAAGGAAAAAATCGGGACCGGAAAAATCCACTCGAGATACCGAAATAACCGGAGTCGAGGTATCGAGATTTGACAAAATCCTCTGCCCTGGAGAAAATCCCTCATCTCAATTCCACCAAGGTGAACAAAATAACCCATTTGATTTTTATTAAATAAAACGTGAGTACTTACAAGTAAAATTAAAATATATGATTGGGGCCCTGGGGTCCCATGGGGTATTGTGTCCATGGGATAATGTGCGTGTGACATTGTCACGTTCGGTTATACTGAATTTGTTACTATTGTGCATTTTAGATTTGAGCGTGTAAGATCGAAATATCTTTCAATAAACGATCTGTGTTTACGAGTGAAAATAAAAGATCGAATGAATGTTATCTTATATTACATGTTAAACAGGCAAATTTCTATATATATTTTTTTTTTGCATGGTTTTTACCAATTTTGTATGCTTGATATTTATGTATCAGATATAGTTAATTACAATATTTCAATAATTCATTGAAAAACATGTAAATAGGCATCCGCCGCTGTGGTCTAGTTATTGCTAATAAATTTAAATATTCATGAATGCTGATAAATTCAGCACTCAGCTATGATTAAATAATTTGCTTGGGGTATATATATTTATGAACAACTACTTTAATACCACAAAATTTAAAAAAAAAAACCGATTGACTTGTTTTTTTTTTCTCCAGTTATTGCCGATGCGAAGCACGAGTGTTGTTGATAAAACGCACATTCTGTTACATAGGGGCGTGATAGCTTTTGTGTGTTTATTGACAAGAAAGCTCAGAAATGTGAAATACGGAAACCTTAGAGTGACATTATACTGACATATGAAAATGTTTCAAATATGTGCGTACGACTTACTATGTCATACGCACGAATTACTATCTCATTCGTATTAAATCTACGAATTCATTCGCCCGCCCGCTTAGCTCAAAAGGAAGAGCGCATAATCTACGGATGACAGGGTCGTGCGTTCGATCACCGGGGTAGGCGTATGTTCTCCGTGACGACTGATAAAAGACTTTGTCAGAAATCATTCGTCCTCCGCCTCTGGTTCATGTGGGGAAGTTGGCGGTTACTTGCAGAGGACCAGTAAATTCTGGTAAAGAGTGCAGGAAAACTGATTATGTTTAGTGCCCACTGTTACAGAACTGAAATACTGCTGAAAAACGGCCTTTTCCCCAAAGCAAACACAATAAACAAACGAATTAATTCATAACTTACAGAAAGAGTACGCGCTATACCAGGAAATAACACGAAAAGTTCCATTGAAGCAATTCGCCTAAGTATGCTATCACAGCAGAAATTTTTCTCATCAAAATAAAATTTAGAGTATCCTTAGTTCACTTGTAAACATATAAATATCCTGCTATTTTTATCTTTATTTAATCAGCTGTAAAACATATTTTGTTTTGTTGAAATCTGCGGTCACTGATCTGATAACAAAAATGTTTATACGAACAAAAACAACTTTGAAGTGAACCCATAAAACCGGATATAGGATTGTAATGAAAAAGAAAAAATAGTAAACCACAACGACCTGATATCAGAATAGCAAAACTTAAAAGAAAATCTTCTCATTTTCTATATATGTTGAGACGAGCTTTAGAACAAAATCAGTATCAGACAGCAAGCAAGATTTGAGTGGACCTATGTTCCAATCGGAGTAGCCCAAACAAATATTAAGGGTCATAAGTTAAGGTCAAACAGGTCCGATTCATACCTGCTAAACCTCTGGGAGGTTTGTAACGAGTTAAAAATTGCTATTAATTTTGATCCCTCTCAAGACTCTAGTGGAATCCATACAAAGTTTCAATTATGTGTCTTGCTTACAAAAATTACCGCCACTGCTCGGGCCGCGCTCAAACCCGCATCTAAAATAAACCTTAAAGTTTATAAATGAAGTACACCTTTTCTTTAGCTACGTCGACCAATTTTTTTTTTACCAATTCTCGATTGCTTACTTTTTGGCCATTTCTTTACAAACTAGATTTTGGCAGTTTATGCAAATGGATTTATAGCATTAAGAAAAAAAAAAGGTTTGCTTTTTTTTCAAATTGTACAAATTTGAATTAATTGCTTATTTACAACAGCAATGGTAGGTATCACAAACTATGTTTTTAAAGACGACGTTGAATAAAATCAAATATCACTTGACTGAAACCAAAGTTTACTGAAATTATGAAAAAAAGTGATTTATCCCGCAATCCAGGTGTCGTGGATATTTAGCCTAACTGTATCAGTTAAAGTGAACGCTTAAATTTTGGAAAATATCTTTTAAAATCTAACTATTCAATTGAAGAAAAGTATTTCAGCTTTTATAATGATTGTCAAAATAGAAGGGGGGGTGGGTTTTTAAAAAAATTTTTAAACTTGTTAAACAGAAAAGATGTATAGGCCCCAAAATTATTTAAAAGCTTTATGTTTTTAATAAAAAAAGGTTTAAACTCAAGTCTTTTTAATTGTATGTTGCAAAAATCAATTTTTTTGCATTTTAAAGACAAAATACCTTCAAAAAAGGTTTTAAACAAAACGAAAAAAACGTCCTGCGGTCTTTTGAAAACCACACATTTTCTAGTATTTTGTATTCGGGGAAAAGAAACTAAAAAAAACAAAACCTTTTTTTTTAACCCCAATGCTTTTAAAAATATTTTTGGGGGTTTATTGGCCTTTCAATGGCACTGGTTATTCCCCCCACAAAAATTTTAAAAAACACTAAAATCAGGTTTTTTTCGTTAAACACAAAACCGGTCGGGTGGCGACCGTTTTGCGGGTAATGGGGTATGTTAAGGAATGATGAATTAAGCGAATGTCTCAAGTCTGATCAAGCGCGGTTTTAATTTTTTAGGTCATTCATGTGGTCTTTTGTACTGAAAATTTTTGTTGGATTTAATCTCTTAATTAAATAAAAGCCATCAAATCCAATCGCTTCAGATTTTTTTTTGCAAAGTTCACTTGACATCTAGTATATACGGGGGGGACTTTTCTTAAAAACCGCACACACAACCCCCATGTGTATGTCATTTATAGACATATGCGGGGTCTTTTGTTTATATGTTGGAGGGAAATAGATATTCTTTCTTTCTGTTTTTGTTGTTTTTCTTCTTTTATTTATTTGGTACAGTCAGAAATCGACATCGCTTTTTTCGGCGAGTTGTTTGTCTCGCTTGTCAAATAGAGGTGACACGAGAAAGGACCCCGGGGTTTCCCAAACCAAGGAGGAATGGATAATTGGGTCGGCCGCCACCGGGAAACGAGAGAAGAACTGGTAACCATGTCAGTAATCTATGATGGGCGGATGAATCAGTGTCCGTTTTCTTCTTTTTTTTAGCCCTACCCTGCAAAATTTTTTAAGAAATTGTCCTCTTTCAAACTGGGGCAGTACCAGTCCAGAATGACAATCAAAATGAAAGAATGTTTTAAAAAAAATACAATTTTAAAGATTCTCTAAAATTAAAAATAAGTTCATTTTTTTGTCACTTTTTCACAATCGTGCATTAATAAATTTTTCTTTCTTGAAGCTTTGATCAAATATACAGACATCTTATATAGCGATGGTTCGCTATTAGTTTTCAACATGTCTTCTAATTTAGCCATACTTCAAGTCCATATACGCATGTGTTAATTAAAATTAAATCAACTTCAGACTATTGGTTCAAACAAAGGGAAACCCTCTCGCCTCTACTGTTTATCCTATTTTATGATATAAGTAATTGTATAGATTTTAACAACCTGACAGAGAATGATTTTTTAAACAATTGCCAAAGTATCAAAAGTTGAAATCACGAAATACCCTTTTATACGCACAAATCTAATAGTCTACAAGCAATGTAGATTGATTTTGATAGTCTATTAAATGGGGCCCTTTAAAAAAAAATTAGAAAAGACCAAAATCCGCTTTTTTTTGGAAAAAAGAAAACAAAATCAGAAATTTTAATGTTTTTTAATGATGAGGAATTAGATTTGTTGTTTTTTTTGCTAACTAGGTTTTTCAACTTTCATATATGGTAAAAAACGAAAACGCCTAGACCCCAAACCTAAAGAATACCCAAAACAAAACAATACAAATCAAAAAATTATTTTAAAAGGGCTAATCTAATGTTAAACAAATTTCACTTTTGTACAAAGGTAGCACCTTTCTGTTGTAGCCGTGATATTTGTGGAAAATTTACGACTTTAAAGAAATCGATAAAATACATTTGAGCCGCGCCATGAGAAAACCAACATAGTGGGTTTGCGACCAGCATGGATCCAGACCAGCCTGCGCATCTGCGCAGTCTGGTCAGACTCCATGCTGTTCGCTTTTAAAGCCTATTGGAATTGGAGAAACTGTTAGCGAACAGCATGGATACTGCGCAGGCTGGTCTGGATCCATGCTGGTCGCAAAGCCACTATGTTGGTTTTCCAATGGCACGGCTCATTTAAGCTTTTGAGAATATGTCTTGGGCAGTGTGCGTAATCAAACCCCGAACATGCCTGTTTTTGGAAAACTTGGTGGTTTTCCATTGTCTGTTATCATGAAAGTGAGAGTCTTAAAATATTGGTTAAAATAATGAAAAACCAAAATACTCTGCCCCAACGATAACGTGATGTTTACAAACATATACTCAGTTCCAAAAGAAAGTGTGCACATTTTAAAGTTTAAATATTTCAAAAAATTCCCCGACGTTTTGTTTCATTTTTTCATAAAATAACTCTCAGGTATAACTCAAAATCTAAAATGCACACCAATTTGTTTACGAACTGATTTAAATTCTGGTACCAAACATTATAAGTTTACATGAAAATAACCGAGAAAAAATAACAGAAAACTAAGTGCACACTTTCTTTTGGAACTGAGTGTAACTATAAATAGCAGGGAATTCAACATTTTTGTATCTGCTCAAAATGTAAATATTTCTTGCGTGCATACCGATTACATATTATAGTTCAGTGGTAAAGCATACTGATTATGTTCAGCAGATCTTTTTGCCGTGTGGGTTCGAAACTCACGGCAGTTAATTTTCTTTTTAATGAGGATCCATGCTGTTCGCTAACGGTTTCTCTAATTGCAGTAGGCTTTAAAAGCAAACAGCATGGATCCTGACCAGACTGCGCGGATGCGCAGGCTGGTCTTGATCCATGCTGGTCGCAAACCCACTATGTTGATTTTCTCATGGCGCGGCTCATATGATTATAAGGATCTTACATGCCTGCCTGTGTAAGACGGGGTTTTCCCTAGCCGAGGGACAGTGTGGAATGGAAAACCGAGCGTTAGCGAGGTTTTTTATCCCTGCTGTCCCGAGGGTAGGGAAAACAGCTGTCTTACACAGGCAGACATGTTAGATCATTTTTCTTGCCTATCATGTTCAAAATAGATCGTGGAGTCAAATAGGTTTGGGTATTTCCTGACATTATTTATAAAGTTTATGACGTCACAATGGTACCAGTACTATGTGACGTCACCTTAGTGCACGCTATTTTAGACAAGGTTTTTCCCTAGGGAAAGACAGGAATATCTATCCCCGGCGCGTGCTCGGATAAATGTGTACTTTCCCCGCAAGGTAGGGAAGAAAAGATTTTCCAGCACTTCTAAAAATAGAGATTTTTCTGTCCGATAAGTGAGAAATTCCTGTCTTTCCCTAGGGAAAAACCTTGTCTAAAATAGCGTGCACTAAGGTGACGTCACATAGTACTGGTACCATTGTGACGTCATAAACTTTATAAATAATGTCAGGAAATACCCAAACCTATTTGTCTCAACGATCTATTTTGAACATGATAGGCAAGAAAAATGATCTAACATGTCTGCCTGTGTAAGACAGCTGTTTTCCCTACCCTCGGGACAGCATGGATAAAAACCTCGCTAACGCTCGGTTTTCCATTCCACACTGTCCCTCGGCTAGGGAAAACCCCGTCTTACACAGGCAGGCATGTAAGATCCTTATAGTATCATGTCAGTTTTGTATCATTTAGCTGGATTGTATCATTTAGCTGAATTGTATCATTTAGCGTCAGTTTTGTATCATTTAGCTTGATTGTATATTTAGCGTAGTTTTGTATCATTTAGCTGGATTGTATCATTTAGTGTCAGTTTTGCATCATTTAGCTTGATTGTATATTTAGCGTAGTTTTGTATCATTTAGCTGGATTACACATCCATTTAGTGTCAGTTTTGTATCATTTAGCTTGATTGTATATTTAGCGTAGTTTTGTATCATTTAGTGGGATTGTATCATTTAGAGTCAGTTTTGTATCATTTAGTGGAGTTGTATCCATTTAGTGTCAGTTTTGTATCATTTAGCTTGATTGTATCATTTAGCGTAGTTTTGTATCATTTAGCTGGATTGTATCCATTTAGTGTCAGTTTTGTATCATTTAGCTTGATTGTATATTTAGCGTAGTTTTGTATCATTTAGTGGGATTGTATCATTTAGTGTCAGTTTTGTATCATTTAGTGGGATTGTATCATTTAGCGTCAGTTTTGTATCATTTAGTGGGATTGTATCATTTAGCTTTCCCATAGGGGTTTCCGAACGAGACCTGGAGTAACCTGCAAGATACTAATTATGTCTCCCACCACACAGTGGTGTGGGAGGCATGTCTCTGTGTGTGTCTGTCCGTCCGTCAGTCAGTCAGTCAGTCAGTCTGTCTGTCACAAATCTTGTCCGCGCTCTAAGTCGAACAGTTCTCATCCGATCTTCACTAAACTTGAACAAAATGTGTTTGGCAACAAGTCCTCGGCCAAATTGGATAGCTAGCCAAATCGGCCCAGGCAATTCGGAATTATGGCCCTTGAATTACCAAAAATACTGATGCCAGTGATACAGGTCTTGGTGCACAAATATTGTCCACACTCTAAGTCGAACAGATCTCGTCCGATCTTCACCAAACTTGAATAAAATGTGTTTGACAATAAGTCCTCGGTCAAGTTCGATAACTAGCCAAATCGGCCCAGGCACTTCTTGAATTACCGAAAATACTGATGCCAGTGATACATGTCATCCTGTATGTTTGGCTGAGATACATAATGAAAGGCTATTTACTCCAAAATTTACTCCAAAACTACCAAATGTATATTTTCTGTGAATAAACAGTATATTAAGACAGACTTACTATTCAGTTGATTAGGCAATTGTAGGAGAAATGCGCTTTTCTCAAAAGCAGCTCTAGTTAATTATTTTCTTTATCTAACGATTACATGAACAGACCTCATTTTCAATATACTTCAGAATTTCAATGACAAGGAAACCACATTATATAGCCAGTTAGTATAACAAGTGTTCTTGCCAAATATCTAAAGATATTGAGATGTTATGCATAATTGAGCCGCGCCGTAGGAAAACCAACATCCGCGCAGTCTGGTCAGGATCCATGATGTTCGCTAACAGTTTCTCTAATTCCAGTAAGCTTTGAAAGCGAACAGAATGGATCCTGACAAGACTGCGCGGATGCGCAGGCTGTTCTGGATATATGCTGGTCGCAAACGCACTTTGTTGGTTTTTTTCATGACACGGCTCATATTTTAGATAAGAGGTAAGTTGCGAATGAAACTTAAGGTGTTTTCTTAAACAGTTTAATAGGATTTAGACTTCATTTACTTTTTATGCATGCTTTGCTTTTTTTTGTTTAACATGAGAGTATTTGTAAGCTTTACTGTCCTCGTAACACCATCATGAAAGATAATCCTTTGGATTTAAATATCAACTGATCCTTATTTATGTTCATCTTCCTTATTCAAGCCTTTACATTTTGATATAAATTTTAGTGCATTTTAAGTAGAACGAGAAATTGTTACATTCTAAATAAACTCGACTATTTGAATTATACTAGCTGAGGTACACAAGTTTAATCAAAACTTTCTAAATGGTTATATGAGCCGTGCCATGAGAAAACCGACATAGTGGCTTTGCGACCAGCATGGATCCAGACCAGCCTGCGCATCCGCGCAGTCTGATCAGGATCCATGCTGTTCGCTAACAGTTTCTCTAATTGCAATAGACTTTGAAAGCGAACAGCATGGATCCTGACCAGACTGCGCGGATGCGCAGGCTGGTCTGGATCCTTGCTGGTCGCAAACCCACTATGCTGGTTTTATTCATGGCGCGGCTTATATGGTTGTAAGCTGTAAGTCAGGGATATGGAACCTTGCTAAGCTTGGGCCCATCATACACGCTTACACGCAAAACTTTCAAAAAAGAAGGAGTATAATTTTGCCAAAATGTATGTCAGAGTTATGCAATCTGCCGTGATCGGACTTCTCGTGACATCACATCTCAAAGATATTTGTCCGAGCACTTTCAGAGAAACCTGCTTGTAAGCGAAACTGTCACAAAAGACCTATATCAAAAAGAGAGACAATTTCACTTGAGTTGTAATTAAAAAGACGTTAGGCTTAGTAGATTTGGAGAAAACTTTAATTAAAATTTGGAAAATGATTTAAAGTGTGAAAGTAGATTTTTGGAAGCACAGAGTTAAGAAAACACAACAAAGCAACGCACCGTAAAGCAGGCCAGCCTCAAAAAGAAGCAGTAGTGGGAAGATGTAGCAGACCGGTTGCTTCGTAAATCCAACAAGTACATATTAATTATATACAAACTATAAAAAAAGGCACATGTTTGACATAATAAAAGCTAGTTATGTAACTTGCCTTGTCAGGGCACCTTTTGGTGACTAAGGCATGTGTAAAGTTTGTTTATTAATTGCGTAGGGCTAAGTTGTTCGAGAGAAACCTGTTGGGTTGCAACAAAAGCTCTACTATTTAACCTTTAGCCTGGTAAATTTCTAAAATGGACAGGTCCATCATTCAAGTAGGGCAGTACCACTTATTATTCGAAGGGGTGTTTACTGAAAATCTACTGACTGAATAGCGAATAGTGCAGACCATGATCAGCCTGATCTTGGTCTGCACTGGTCGCAAAGGCAGAATCACTTGCCGCTAGCAGGCTAAAGGTTAACAGTTTTCAAAAAGTCGAGCTTTAACATTTCTATGCCATTTTTGTTTTACACTATTATGAAATAAAGGGAGATTTTACCTTAGATTTCTTTATTTTAGAATGTGTTTTATGTTATTAAGTTATATTAACTGAATAGAGAATCCCGGACTTTGTGGATTGGATATCGGGATACTCGTTGATTTCGAAACAAATCTTGTAAATTTGTTTCGTTCATTATGTTATAACGATGATTTACCTTTTTCACGTCTAGAAATGTTGGTCACTCGAGAAAATTTAATGGTTTATGGCGGATATCAGAACGAACTCTGTGTTATTTACCCCCATCGAAAACGAAAGTAGGTTGGTGTTTCACAGAGTTGATATGTTCAGTTGTTCACTTATTTTTTGGGGTAATGTAGTGTTATTTTGCCCCGGATAAATGGCTGTCATTGACAAGATTATATAAATAGCAAAATAAACCTAAATCCATTGTCACCACAACGAGACTTTTTTTCCATGTCACAGACTTCTCTGTACAGATTATCGCACATCATTCATAAAAAAATACAAATCTCTTCCGTATTTACTATGAAAATTTACATTACAATGGAACGCATAATCACTAGGTTTTTAACTATACAGTTACTTCATTTTTCCTTTTAACTTGTGTCATACAGGTGTATAGGTAAATGCATTGTCACTGACTGATCTCTATTACTATGACTAGTTTTGATTTGTTCCTTCGTGTCGTAACAGTTCTACAGTAGCGGTCCAAGCAATTGTAGTTAGCTGTATCAAAATTCGTGTCGAACCTTAAATGTTACTCTAAATATCTGTTTCATTTCCCTCTAGGCTTGGAAATAGCTTCCGCCCGTCCCGTTTCATTGTTGTCATTTTGAAGGTTGCTCCAACGATTAGCTACTGTGTTGTGTTTAACTGGTTGTTGAATACAGCATTATCAACCGAGAAATAAGATTTTTTTATACCGTTCAAAATCTTCGACGATGTTATTTCAGGACCGGTAGTGATTCATCGTCACACCACTGATATCCCAATCAAAAGCAATTTTTTACGTATAGGATAGACAACGAGTGCCGTTGTCTACGGGATATATACAACGAGCAAAGCGAGTTGTATATATCCCGTAGACAACGGCACGAGTTGTCTATCCGACTTAGACCACGTGACATAAAAACTGCAATTATTGAAAACTCTCCTACGCGTTCTATAGAAATTAGGATTAACGTGTTTTTATAAGAGTAATATTATCTTTGTACCGTTAGCGCTTAATTGTCAGTAGGGCATATGAAAGAATGCACAGGCACTTGGTTGCACTGATGGTATGTTGAAAATTCGCTTTTTAAAGAATCTTAAAAATTTGGTCTCAGGATAGATATAAAGATAAGGTATTGCACTCCGCCATTATCGGCCATTATCGGCAACGGAACTACGGTCGACTGGTTTTGCAAACGGTAGTAAGCCACTAATTTATCGTGGCGTAGTAACTAGAACTACCTAACTTATTTCATGCGTTAATATTACATATTAACTCTGTATTACTAAAACAGATCAATGGAAAAGACTGTAAAACGAACTGGAGTACATGTCGATTTTTGCCTACAGAGCCAGAACCATAACACAGACACGTCGACAAAGATTGTACAAGAATTATCATTACAATTTTTCACAGAATTCATGATGGACCTCCAGAAATTTATAATTTTAACATGACATCAACCGTACGTTAGGGATTCTAACTGACCAATCAGAGAGCTGCATTTTCGAGTACATGCCAGTTTCTACTGGGTATAACGAAGTATATTTACAATGAAAATAAAGTGACTAGAAATAAATATCACACTATTTTAGATATCAAATTAAGATTTTTCAATGCACATGCTTCAGACGATGCTACAAACAACAAAACTTTGAAATTTTGTTCAAATATTATATAGATTTAATACCTTTATTTTAGTTTAAAGTTTGAGATTTTACAAAGGGGTCTACGTAAAGTCCGAGTGAAATGTAATAATCACCAAAGTGGAAATAATTATCATTGCGCAATGTTTTGGACATGATAAAATATGAATGGTAATAACTGATTTGGTCTGTTGCTGTACAGTTATTTTTTCCTGTCTCTTGACATGGTATTTTTCAAACATCTGATGTTGTTGGAGGAATACATAAGGTGTGCCTGCAGGTATAACTTCATTAGACACCTGGGTAGAACCACCAACCTTCCATGTACCAGGATAATTTTTCTAGCGAAAGATTTCTACACCAAAGCAGGACTTATAATCCACACTGGTGAAGAGCATGTAAATGTAACTCCTCAGTTATGATGATAGTCTGTGTAATATATTACTTACCAGCAATATGTAGGGTTATGGAATAACCTTTTTGACATTTCACTGGTTTAAGACCACAAACACAATAATAATCTATTTCATTTTCAAATTTAAAATTATAAATCCGTATTTAAACAAATCAGCACTTTATCTTAAAAAAACTGACTTCAAAAACTTAAAATTCTATAGCCTTCTGAACATTGCCTCCATAATATCTGAAATTTCCATCGATAAAATGGATATTCTCAAATTGCTAGCTAACCTAAAACCAGACAAAGCTGCAGGACCAGACCATTTTTGTCCAGTTGCCTCCAGGAACTTAATGATGAAATTGTTGATGTTCTACTGGTAATCTTCCACATTTTTTCTTCTCAGGCACTGTTCCCACAAAATATAGATAAGATTTTGTTTGTCCTCTATTCAAGAAGGGGGACCCACGTGACTTGGCAAATTATCTGTTATATCATTCACTGTGTAAAACACTAGAACACATCTATGCATCCGATGTCTCTGTCCATCTTTCTAAACGTAACATTCTTTATGACCTCCAACATGGCGTTTCTGAAGGAGATATTGTAAAACTCAACCAACTGAGTTAATAGGTGAGCTGATTAACAGCACTTCCAGTCGTAAACAAACTGACTTAATTGTACTCGACTTCAGTAAGACTTTTGTTAAGATCATGTTGTCTGTCCACAAGTCATCAAGCGGCATTATGCATTTCTACTTGATAGAAAGTCAATTTGTAGTTTTTTGAGGGCGAAATTCCAAAGAAGTACCAATGGCATCTGGGTTTCCACAAGGTTCCATCCTTACACCTCAGTATTTTCTATTTTATATTAGCGATCTCCCATTTCAATCAAGTCTCAAATCCGACATTTGCCGACGATAATGTAGTATACATATACCTTATTATGATATCAATTCTGTGGATGGAAACAAAATCCTCCAGGAAAATCTTAACAAGCTAAACAATGGGAAAATAAGTGGGACATGGAGTTTAATCCTTCTAAATTAGGCACTACATGTCACAAAAATCAAAGCTGTCATCAAAACCAAATATTTACTCCATGGCTATATTTTATAGTTAATTGTCAATGCAAAATAGTGTGACAGATGTAAAATATCACTTAAATATCTTTAAATGCTAATAAACGCTTAATTTCATAATCATCGCAACAACAAACGAAAACGTCAAAACATAAGCATACAAATACTTGTCCGTCCACAGCTAGAATATGCATATACCATCTTGTCCCTAAGTAATTCTATGGAATAACCTTGACCTTGTAGAATAACCTGACCACAAAGTTTCAGCTGTACTGTGGAATAATCTTGACCACCCTGACCTTTCAGCTTTCAAAGTGGTTGTAGCAACCAAAAAGTATATGTACTAGACCAGAGTGCTATGGGTTTTTTATCTTTTAATGCTTATTCTTTTTTAATCACACTTACCATGCTAACATTCCTTTAGCCTTTTCATTTTAGCTGATGTCGGACCCAACAGTCTTTTAGAACTCTTTTTCAACATAACTAGCAAGTCGACGTGTATCCCATGTCTCTATCAGTCGAGAGATGACTTGACATTATGAGAGAAAGAGAGAGAGAGAGAGAGAGGGAGCGAGGGGGAGAGAGAGAGAGAGAGATATTTTTAATACCTGCCTGCAGCCACTTATGAAGTATATACCTACCTTTCATACAGATACATTTTCAATTTTTATAAATTAAATATCTGACATGTGCATTGTGAATAAGTTCTTTTTCTATAATTTAATGTTGTGAGCTTGTTTTTGACCTTGTGTAACATTTTTATTACATAGTTTAAAAAAAAAGACAACAGTCTTGATCAACTCTCAAAAGCCGGAAATAATTTAGTGGTTCAAAACCTTTTCATTACCCGTCATACACCGGTCATACACTTCCGTTGCCTCGTCAGATATATACCTTATATGTAATAATATACCAAAACCTAAAATTTTAACTTTTTTAATAAAAGGGATTCACTTACAGTAAATAATGTTTTTGAATACAGGGAGCACTGGTTCACGTATTAAAACCAACAAACAGTAGGTACAGGCCAATATAAGAAAAATACTATCAGTGCAACCAAGTGCCTGTGAAAGAATGCAGGTTATTTGTATAAATTCAGTTTTACTCAAATACCGGATTTACTAAGATTTAACGTTCATTAACACTGAGTCATTTGCAATCACACAATTAATGCTAAACAGTTAAATATGGATTTCTCAAAAATACTCAAAATTGGACTGCATGCTGAACAATTAGTTTTTGTGAGGAGTTTGCATGTTGGCGAAACACGATGACGGATACGTCGATTCAAGAAGATAACCAGGTTATTTATTTATCTATTTAGTTAGTTAGTTATTTTTTTTATTTGTTTACTTTGTTTATCAGGATATAGTTAGTGCGTAGATGCTCGTAGGACTACGAATACCTTTTACTATGTCGTGCCCTTCTTGTAAGAATGATGCAGTTGTTTTACTTCTAACTGGGCCAAGTTGTTGGAAACTTTAACGGGCTGTAATTTAGTTTAGTTTAGTTTATACTAATTTGTTTTAGCTCGATTGTGATGAAAGCTTTAACTGTTTAAGCTTATTGTAAAACCACTCTCGAGTCCGTTTCCTATGAAAACTATTACTGGGTCATATGAGAAGTCATGGTCGTGACCCCAATTATGCTGGAACCCACGAGCACTGCATTAAGCTGTTAAACTAACCGTCTGTTAAATTTCTATTCAAGATACTAGTCTTGGTGGGTGGGAAACACTAGTATGATGTTTTAATTTTACTGTAAAAATGGTTTAGTGTTTATAATCCTCAACAAGTACATTTGATTTTCTAAGTTTTCTAAACTGTCGAAATCTACTGATAAAGTTAATCGACCTTTAACTCAATCGCCTGTTAAAGTTTCGAACAACTGGATCCAGTTGTTTGCAAATGTAAGGATCGTGCTGACATGTCTATTTTATAACAAGTGAACATAAAAGTTACAACTGTTGGAAACGTTTCAGTGAATGTGTAAATTACATTTTTACCCAGTTGGTTCTACACTACAAATATGTAGTTTATTGTAATTCATTTTTATTGATATCTAATAACATGGGGTCATTTTTACAACATTAATATTTAAACGTTGTCAACTGAATTAACCTCCATGCCAGTCTTATTTTTTATCCCATTGATATATTGCAAGGTCATTTAACTCCGGCGTTAGCCTGTATTGTTAGATGGTAAATTGACACGAAATTCACGCGTTTTTTGCCCAACTTTCCCCCGATATATATACAACGCTACTGTTGTATATGAAATATAGACGGGTACAAGTCTGCTTTGCGATTGGCTATTTACGGATTATCGTGGTCTAATGAATCATATAAACGATGGTATCTACGAAATGTCCAACTCTATACAGGACTGCCAGATTGGAATATCTCGCCGTTGATATGCGACTTGATGTCCCACCCATTTACGAGGATAAAGCAGTCCATATATACTGATGTTTTCACTTTACGTTAAGTACAAGATAAAATCACTCTGGCCAGTGCATTAACACACGCCATGTACCCGGATAATCTTAACTCTGTTCAGCGACCCTAACTCAGTGCCAACATGGCGGATGTAAAGCCGATACAACTTGGTTTTCTGTGTAATTACGATGTATAAAGGAGTGTTTCTGTTGTTATATCTATCTCCATTGATCAAGTGTATATTTATTTCAAAATGTAACATGTTAGATATATCAAGCTTTGTGTATTCAGGTGGAAAAACGACGAACAAGACAACTTTTTCAATGAAAACTTTTACAAAAAATCTTTAAAAATACTTCTAGGCTTTTGATGCCTCGACTATTTTGTTGTTTGAAAGCGAAGATATACTGCTTTATATGCCCCTTTACACTATGTTGTTAACCCACTACATGTTGACACAATACATGTTCAAATGTACTGACAGCGAGAAAAGGGATAAAAACCTAACTTTGATTTGATAAAAACCGAACTCAGTTTACATGAGGAATGGATAAAAACCTAACTTACACGAAATTGTGTGACGGATAAACACCTAACTGACTAGTATTCTATAGAAATGAATGAGTTGACATGTACATGGTCTGATTATTGTAAACATTACTTTATAAGCGGTATTGTCTTCAAACTTTGTCATTAATTTTAAGATGTTATATGTATGCCCACTACAGTCAAATACTTTTCATAATTTTAATATTCTGCAAATAGCAATGTTCGGAAAAATCTGGATACACCCTAAAAAATAATTCAGTATAAAAGTCAAAATTATTATATTTACATAAGAAATTATCTAATACCACCGATGTTCGAAGTTCTGTAGTCCCCAACCCTCTCTCCCTCTCTCTCTCTCACACACACACACACGCACACGCACACGCACACACACACACACACACACACACACACACTGTTTCAGAAGAATTGTGTTTGTTTCAAATCTTGAATATCGTTTAGTGTAAGAGATTTTTATACAGGTGCTAATGGAATATTTTTGATATTGTTTAAATGGGATTAGATTTATGATTAATTATTAAATATGATATTTTTCAGACGGTAAATAGGGAAGAAAAGTGTGTGTGTGTGTGTGTGTGTGTGTGTGTGTGTGTGTGTGTGTGTGTGTGTGTGTGTGTGTTTGTGGTGTGGTGGGTGGGGGAGTGATGCATGGACTGACGGGACAGGGGTGTGGGTATTCTTACATTTTACTTGTCCACGGACACTTAAAATCCACTTGTCCATAGTCAAATTTCACTTGCTCTGATTTGTAATATTAAACCTTCATGAAAGCGCAAATAGACTGGAGATCGAGTTCTTTATTTAGGACAATGAAAAGAAAAGCATATCACAGTAACTGTGGTAAAATATAAGCTGTTGAAATATTTGCCTTTTAACGTTTATAAAAGTCTGAAATCGCGTAAGCAGTGTTCGGGATCTTTTGAGGTCATGCCCGAAACACTGCCCACACAATGGTGCAAAGCCAGATGAATTCAGAGAAAGACCTTAAAACGTTCCGACTTGTTTAGTCATACTTGCGATCTCTGTGTGCTTTTGATTTTAATTTGGCTGACTACTGGGTCAAATATTTCCTTTGACAGTGACTTATTGTCTCAGCAGTTGGAATTCGACTTACAAACTTGTCATAATACTTTTTATAAGTTGTTTACGTTTCTGATGTCTTTAAATGTCCTTTAAGTTCTCTGTGTGTAACCCTTGTTTTCCTTTGTTTTAGTTTTAGTTACAGAATGCTATATGCTGATGATGCAAATATTTTCTTCAGTTACTTTAAGTAGTTCTTATGTTCCTTTTAGCATGTATATGGTTTCTTCTTTTATGTTTTTTAAATGCATGTTGTAAAATGTGACTCTTCTTATTTTTGTGTAGTGTCAGTTATTTTTTTACGTTGCTTTAAATGTGCTAAATCTGTATGTGGTAAATTACTTTTTCGTTTTATTTGCTAGTACATATGTGCTATTTTGTTTTAATGCGCTGTAACATGTATGTGATAATTTGTGATTTGTTTCTTATCTACTTAGAGCCAGATGCTTTATTTGCTTTAATGTGCTTTAACATATTTGCATTTTATTACAGCTGTTTTACTTATGTTGAGCTTATTTACATGTGTTTGTCGGAAAATAGCTTTAAGCTAGTGTTATATGTTTATACCTTTCCGACGTTAAATAAATCTTCTTGTATATAAATCTTCTCTGATATCTTATCAAAGTCACCAAGTTACAGTGTGCGCGAGACCTAGTCAAAGAACCCATTATCTTTATCACCTCCATACACTTGAAGCAAGACACAATCTAAATGATTTTATGTTTTCTCATTTTATACCTGAAAAAGTATGCTTGTCCGCGGACACACAGAATGAAAAATGCACTTGTCCGCCCGCAAAAAATCACGAGTCGGATAAGTTAAACATAGGAATCCCACATCCCTGAAGGGGCGGGTAGATCAAAGAACTTCGAGCATCAGCAGTCCATAAAAAAGCACAGACGAACAGCAGTTTTCGTTTGGTTAGGTGTTTATCCATTCTAAGTTCGTATTTATCCAGCACTGTTTCCTATACCAGTTAGGAATTATCCGCAAATTTAAACCCACCTCATAATCAATACAATTTTTAAGCTATAAAAATCGATTTCAAACTTTGATACTGTTAAACATTGTCAAAGATATATTTATGGAACTAATACATTTAATAAGTAAGGTCTTACTGCAATTTCTGGTACTTTAAAACAGTTAGAAACATAAAACATGTTCATTTTGAAGACTTTTTTGAGTACATTTTTATGAATTCCAGCCACATAATGTGACATTTCGATTGAAATATTTAGTACACAAAACATGTTATCAATACAGGATATTATGACTATCAAAAGTTTTACGCTAACATTGCATACTCACATAAAAACACGAAAAAAGACAAGGAAATTAACTACATACATCGTCTTTCTGTCAGCCATGTTGGCACTGAGTTAGGATCGCTGAACAGAGTTAGGATTATTCGGGTACATGGCGTGTAACATGTCTGGATGCAAAGCTAACACATCCTTTTGTAACATATCAAAATTTATTTCATTGACATAAAATATCAATCAAAAGGACTATGATTAAATGTTTTGAAATTTCAAGGCTTTGCTACATCTATTTTGAATATTTTAATACCTGGCGATTTTTTGTTCCATTAAGCAATTGCACGATACTTCCCGTTTATGGTAAACTAATATGATTTTAATTTACAAATCTGAAAACTTCTGATCTATTTTGAGTTATAAGACCACGCCTTTGAACGTGAAAAACGTCTGATTGGCATTGTTATGATACAATAGTGTTAAAGCAATTTTTCTATACTGTAAAATCATTAATATTCGTGGGGGACTAATTTTCGTGGATATCGTAGTTGAGTCAATCCACGAAATTTAATACCAACGAACAAGTAAAATTCCCACTCATTTTATGTTAAAAAGTTGAAATCCACGAATTCATATACCCACAAAATTGCTGTTTTGACCAAAACCACGAAATTTCATGCCCATGAAATTAAATGATTTTACAGTATTCCTCGTTTTTATTCACTAAACATTCATTTGGGTTATTTCATTATTTCACTGTTTCTTCACTTGTGCATACACCATTGTTGCCTGACTGTGCATAATGTTATATAGTATTAAAACTGTTTTTGTATCAGCTGTATATGTAATAGGATAATTAACAAAGGCTATTAATAAATTTGTAAATATTACGTTAGCAAGTACTAACATTGACTGCTTTAGGAATGCAAACAATTTATTTATTTACTTATTCATCCCGTAAAGACAATCCTTGCTTTAGTAAAAATCGGACGTTTTTTCCGAATAAATTGGATATCTGGAGTAGAAATTGACGGGGATTTGTGCAGATTTTAAATATTAACTCGTGATCAGAAGGTACAAAAAGGAACAAAACTGGTCCAAAAAATTAAACGTGTATTTAGAGCTTCCGCAGATCCTTTCTATACTTTGAGGCTATTGTGTTGATAACTATACAAAATTCTATTGAACGAATACACAGTTACTTTAGTAATATCTCTTATAACGAGGCGAATGCCGAGTCTAAATATGCATTGTTACTAAGTAACCGGAGTTCAGTTGACTTTAGCCTATTAAAGTACGTCTTTATTCTATACCATAATAAAACAAGAGGGTCATGGTGACCCTGGATCGCTCACCTGAGTAATTTGAGCTACATGGACAAGTGTAAGAGACCAGGTAAAAAAGTCAAATATAAGTTAGCATTGAAATCTTTTCCCAGTTGCGTGAACATGTTTCAATTGTCAAACTGATGCTAAAATATTTTAAAAGAATGTAGGTCAGTAGGTCAAATTCATGGTCACTGAAAGTCAGTATTAAGATTGGTGTGCAAAACTTTATATGTCATCAAAATTTCAAGGTTGTATCTTAAAAAAACAAGAAGGTAGGTCAGTAGGTCAAGGTCACAGTCAAGTGACCTTTATTACTTGGGGTCATCAGGTAATTATAATTAAACGGTCTAGGAAATATGATCAGACAATTTTTTAAGTATTTTTTCCTATATAACTCATACAAAAACTAAGTGACCCCGGGGTGGGGCTTTAAATGGACCCTGGGTCATGATTTGAATAAACTTAGTAAAGGACCTCTACACAATGCCACCTGTAAAATATCTAAGTTGTGTGTCTCTCAGTTTAAGAGAATAACCATTTTTTTATGTTTTTCCTATAGAACTCTATGTAAATTCAAGGGACACGGGACGGGGCCAATATCAGGCTTGTTGCAGTACTAGGGGTATAGTACTGAAGTACCAGTACCAGTACTTGCACATTTATGCAGTACCAGTACCAGTACCAGTACCAGTACTAAATTTTGTCTGAGTACTGCAGTACCAGTACTTTTATTTTACGAGTAATGCAGTACCAGTACCAGTACTTTCTTGAGGTCAATTGTTATGGGTACTTGCAATAAACTGACTCATCATAAAACATTACATTTTCTCAGCTAATGTATTTCTAACTTAAATCTAGTGCATATTACATTAGTGCGAGAATATCATTTATGAATTTGTTTAACCTTGAACACAGCACTTTATGTATAGTTATTCATGTTTAAAGTTTCAACACACTTGTTAACTTTTTATGTATTTTTAGCTTCTGAATTGCATTTGATCATTATAAGGTTATGAAATGGGATCCAAACACTCAACGAATGTCTGAAAAATGGCTTTCAACAGTAGATAGAGGTAACAGATCCCCTGCTATATATTCCACTAATTTATCTATCGCCTGCACCTGTTTAGGATGATTATCACCATATTTAGCTGTGTCATCGATTGAGCATATGATGTTATTACTGGTTGGGATTTCTTTGTCTTTTGGTCGTCACCTTCTTTGTTGGTACATGTCATCATATACTCCTCCCTGTGCTTGCACTGTAATATTGAAAAGCAAACATGATTGACAAACTTCATTGAAAACAAAGGCTTGTGTGTTTGTTTGTTTTGGGTGGCAGCATTCTTATGCAAAGATAACAATACAGTTAATTACCACACTTATGTGCATAATAGATATCTGTGAATACAACTCAAATGATATGCATCCATTGTTCTTATTAACCCCTTTTTCTATTGTATATTGTATTGTTTTGTCACAGTGTCAGACAATGTCTAAGGGATGTTAACAAAAAGTTATGACATTTCATTAATATTTGTTATTGCCAGTGCCAATATTAAATATTTCAAATAATTCAATATGTAAAATCTACTACTTACTTTCAAATGCTTGATGAAGTTAGAAGACACCTTCAATGATCCAGGTATTTCAGAAGGGCAATGCAAGCATTTTGCTTTGAACGTGCCCTCCGGTAGTTTGAAAAATTTGTTCCAGCTCATTTTCAAATTCAGAAAAAAAAAACATCCACATATCCAGAGAGACCAGCAATGACTGTTTCATACAAAAAATAAGTTACTTTACTCTTAATACTTTACTATTTATACTGAAAACTGAGCGAACTGACCATTTCATTGTTATTGATGACAGCTCAAATCAGTACAGGATTGCTATTATATTGCTATTATACATTCAACAGCAAAACAGGTTTATCCCATAATTGCTGTTCTATGCTAAGTTATAAAGGCACCATTTCATAAAAATAGTACAATTTTTTGAAAATCAAAACAACAAAGAAAAAAAACAAAGTGCTGATTGAGTACTGCAGTACCAGTACCACTTTTGTGAGACAGTAATGCAGTATCAGTAACAGTAGTCGCCAAATTTTGACCAAGTAATTCAGTAGCAGTACCAGTAGTTGCTAAAATGGCTTCAGTAGTACTGCAGTAGCAGTACTTCTGGTACTGCAACAAGCCTGGCCAATATTGGCCCTGGGATCATAACTTGAAAAATCTTGGTAAAAGTCCACTAGACAATGCCACGTACCAAATATCTAAGGTCTAGGTCTTCAGGTAACTGGTTTCAGAGAAGAAGATTTTTGAAATTTACAATATAACAATATATGAAAAATAAGCCCCGCCCCTGGCAGTCATGTTTTTTTATCAAAATAGAACGGCTTAAGCAATTTTGGTAGAGGGTCACCTAGAAATCATTTCTACAAACTATTTTTGAAATCCGGTTAACAGTTTCTGACAAAAAGAGTTTTAAAGATTTTCCTTTCGGTTGCCATGGTAACCACAGTTCTAAATGGATTTTAATTGATAGGTGGCCATCCAAGGATAATTTCTGTGAAGTTTAGTGTAAATCTACCCAATGATTTTGAAGAAGAATATTTTTGAAATTTACAATATAGCCATATAGGGAAAATAAGCCCCGCTCCCATGGCGGCCATGTTTTTTACCGAAACAGAACGGCTTAGGCAAGTTTGGTAGAGGGTCACCTAGAGATCATTTCTACAATATATTTTTGAAATCCGGCTAACAGTGTCTGACAAGAAGATATTTAAAGATTTTGCTTTCGGTTGCTATGGCAACCAAAGTTCTCCTTGAATTTCAATTCTTTGGACAGATTTGAAAGGGGGCCACCAAAGGATTATTCCTTTGAAGTTTGGTGTAAATCTGCCCAGTGGTTTTGAAGAAAGAAGAAGTTTTTTTTTTTAGAAATTGTTGACGCACAAAGAACATCGAGCGGTCACAAAAGCTCTCCTTGAGCTTTTGACTTAGGTGAGCTAAAAATAAAATGACGAAAAAACTAATATTCACACATCTTTAAGAGACGATTGGAAACATTATAAGTTTATGTTCTTCTGTCACAAAACAAAACGCATGCTAATAATGTATGCATTATCATGCAGGCTTTTCACATGAAATGTACCTCTAAGAAAAACCTTTTTTAGCCATTTTTCACAGCTTTCAAATCCAGACGCATGTTTATACAAGGGAAGTAATTCTGAATTACTATTTGCAGAAAGGAATCGTGAGTTGTCACGCCCACTATAAAAAATGAAGTTGCACTGTGTCTGAGGGTGGATGTTGCTATAGACCACAAATGCATTTAAAATACTTTCTAAAAAAAGTTTCTATTGCATCGTCAAAAGGAATAAAACAACAGAAAACCTGATGAAAATCACTAAGTTAAGTATATGTTAATATACAATTCTTTATTACTTCTGTCTGTAGTTTTTTGATTTAAGCCATATCCGTAAAGTTCAATTTAACTACTAGTAAAATAGAAAACAGTATTGAAACATTCTGCTATTCCCCCGTCTTTTCTGTATGTTGACGGCACTTAATACTTCTGTTATAAAAAGAGTAGGATAGATGAATGTAAAGTTCCATAAGGCTCTATTTTTGATACAATAACCAAATAATTGTCGTCGTTTTTTTTGTTATAATAAAAATGCGTGGAAAAGTACACTTTACTTGGGGCAATCAATTTTTCTAGATTAAAAAGTTGGCTTCTCCTTGTAAATGCTTGGAGCTGATGGGCGGAGTAGTGTCGTGTGGTGTTGAAATAGCATTGGGACAGTGCTTTTCTTATCTTTTTCTTTAAAGTGACGAACGCAAGGACCTGTATAATATTCTATGAGGGGCACACTGTAGTTATACTTAACCCTTAGCCTGCTGCAGGCGAATTTAACAGCCTTTGCAAACAGCTTGGAACCAGATCAGACGCCGATTAAATCGGCGTCTGATCAGGTTCCAAGCTGTTTGCTACTCTGACAATATTTCTTCCAATTTTAGAGCAAATTGAATGAACTTTACAATTTTAGCAGACGACATTTCCAGCAGACCACAATTTATCTAGCATGCTAAAGGTTAAATACACTTATTGCTGAAACATTTCACTGTACACACTGTTATTAATCTATCAACAATTTTTATTTCTTGTTTAAAGAATACATGCTAATTTACATTCAATTTGTGCTTTTAAACAATTTTAACATATATCACTTACAATCCCCGCCATTTTCCCCGTCATTTTTTTTTTTTTTGTTTAAGTACATGCAAGTCTTTTAAAACAGAATTTCAAAGAAAAATTCTTGTCTCCAGAAGTTTAGACCTAGGCTGTGCCCCCTGCACCCATCCCTGCGTTGTGATACTTACGGTATACCGGGTATTTCGTACCTTTTATTCGCAGTTATTTAAAAGATTTTTTTTAAGAAAAACGTGTTTGCAAAACGCCTGTTCATTATTGAATCACATTTGTTCAATTGATTGAACAATTACAGCATATTTCCTATCCCCAATCACACGAAAAAGTCATACTGGAAACTGGCACCATAATGCTCTTTTATTTTATGAAGAGAAATTACTACATATATTACAAAGAAATTTCAGACTTTTCCCGATTCATATTAGCTTTTTAATTTCTCGTTAAAAGGGAACCTGGGATGCCTGCATACGCGTAAAAATGCGCGTTGATATTTCCTAGAAAAACTTTTAATAAGTTCTTTTATTGTTTTTGCAATAGATCTAATTTGCATATGGAGCTGGAAGATAATCTAAACATTTGGTAATTATAAGTCAACATATAATTACAGTTTACATATACAAATTTACAATTACATATATACATATATTATCTCTATATTTTATCTTAATTGATCATTTTCGTAAGGCACTTCGGATATATCCTTAGTGATCCAAGCTATATCCACTTTTAAATCACTTGTCTACATGTATATATTTCATACTTATCAACTTCAACTACATGTAGTACCATCCACATCGTCTTGACGTGAAGCCATGCAATGACTGCCGTTTCCATTGGACACAATATTACATATTTTAGTTTCGTGTGTACAGCTGTCGGTCCATAAAATGTTGCTAATGTTGTAAGTTACATATTAACCGGAATAAGTATTAATTACTATTCTATCGCAAACGTTTGGTATCGTCTTTTCTATGTATATATTATTCTCACAACTTTGTGTGCAAATTGTATGAAATGGTTCCATTAAGAGCCTTGGTTCCTTTGCTTTGGTGCATGTTTGTTTCATTTTCCTCTGAATGTTTCTTTTCCTCTCCTTCAACAGCCAGAGCATTGCAGCAGCCGACTTTTCTGCAGCAGTAGCAGTTTCCGGTAATCTTCATCAGGAACCTGTCCAATGGTGCCAATGAACGCAGACATTCCGGTAACCATTTCCAATCCCTTAATTTTCTTGGTAAGCACTTCGGACATTTCTCTTGCAGAAGCTTTATGACGAAAATGGCGGCAAGGACGACCCCGATTGGAATAAATACTGCGGCAAGAGCTATCCAGCTGACAACTGAAAGTGCAAAACCTGCTGCTGGTAATAAGAAAAATGCAAATATAAGATACATAACTGCAAACCAACGGTATTTTGCCGTCTGCGTACCGAGAAACTTTGCCGCTCTAATTGGTGGCCGGAAGAATGGAAACGGAAAGAACAGAAGAATGCCGCTTATGTTAAAGAACAAATGACAGATGGCAATCTGTAAGGAGTTTTTCAGTTTGCTTGGATCCTGTGCAAAAGCAGCCAGGACGCTGGTTGCAGTCGTTCCAACATTTGCACCGAGGGTAAGAGGGTACATTCTCTCCACAGTCAACACGCCAATCCCCACCAGAGGTGTAAGTGAGGAAGTAAATATTGAACTTGACTGTACCAAGACTGTCATTCCTGCGCCTACAAGAATTGCAAGATAGCCTGTAAAATAGCCGCATATTCCTGGAAAGTCTGCGTTGATGAATTTTCTGATCACATGTGCCATTTGACCTCTTAGAAGAGAGTGTAGCAGTTTAACAATGGCGACTAAGCATGCGCACAACAAAACAAGGGCGATAATCAACAAGACCGCACCCACCGCAGCATCACTCCAACCGCCTTCACGTGACACGCTCTCAAATAGAAACTTACCTAAATAAAAGAGACAAAAGATTTAACTATTATAATTATCAATATATACCATAAAATTAATCAATAAACATCACGCGTGTGTAAGCAAATTGTTACATCAGATGCAAATATAACTATGACAGTTGGTAAGGTCCGGCATTAAAGCTTTTGACGTGTTATGATGCTAATATGTTCTATCTGATCTTTTCAATAGTTCATAACAGAATGTGTGACCTTTGTAAAACACGCTGGGTCTTTCAGCATAAAATCAGTATTTCATTAAAGGGGCATGGATTCAGACCAAAAAGCAAAATAAAAAAATAAAATTAATTCAGCTTTATACCATATCAGAATTGAAACAACTTGAAGCGGGCGCTCTGTTACAAGGCTAGCGAAGCGGTATTTCTTCATGTATGTTTATTATGTCATATATCAACTATAAATACTACAAACTTTCTTTGGCCAAGGAAGAACCCATATAACACGAAATTCCACAATATATGTGATGTACAACAGTTGTTTCGCAATATTAATTAGCCGGTAAAACTGACCGATAAGAATTCTTACATATAAGATTTTTAAACTACCGGTATTTGTGAAATATGTATTATTATTGACTTTTCAGGTACATACAATATTACGTGACCTTCTTTTGTTCGTTTTAAGTTTCACGCCATTTTTCAACAGTATTTCAGTTATGTAACGGCGGGCAGTTAACCTAACCGGTGTTCCTGGATTCTGTACCAGTACAAACCTGTTCTACGCAAGCAACTGCCAAATTCCCCTCATGAATCAGAGGTGGAGGACGAATGATTTCATACACAATGTCTTTTATCAAATCATCACGGAGAACATACGCCCAGCCCCGGGATCGCACTCAAGACCCCGCAATCCGTAGATCTGTGCTCTCTCTATTGAGCTAAGCGGGCGGGCTTGTGTCAGAAAAGCAAGGACGTTGGCCTCAGTACTTCTTTTTTACATATAAGTGCCTGGTAAACAATGTTCATATTCATTAGTATTACACCAACGAAGTTTTCATCATAGATTTATTGTTAACTGCAGTGCACTTTTTGATAAATTGCGGTAAACATTTTAATTAAGTTCCTAATACATTATATTTATGGTAAACAATTCATTCATACAAAGAATATTAATTACCTATTTCAAGGCTACTCTTTATTTTCAGTTAAACATAATACCTTCCAAGCGGCTCAAGTACACGTGCTTTGAAACAACCTAATACATGTGGAAGATTTTAGACTAGACAAACTCAGTTCAGTTTTATTACCCGGGGCTGATGAGTTGTCTCCAGACTTTCGGAGTCTGAGTTACTTTCAACGGTAAGATAGTAAAAAGCTCTGCCAGGTCTTCATGAAGCTATTACCAGAAAAAAAAACACCCATAGGTTTAAGATACATGTACAAAGAAGAATTTGCCTATGCCTCGTTATTGGGAGTATCTCAAAAGTGACTTTGTCATTATAAAACTCAAAAGAAAGTTATTTCCGCGATGGCAAATGCATTATTCAACACTGTAAGTCTCATACGTATGTCTCTACGTACCTTTCGCTCTATTTTGCTTATCAAATGACTTAACATTTTCAGGAATCTTTATATACTCGGAGCCGCTATGATTACAAAAAAATCTATCAATTTTAGTAGCACTGAAAGTGCCTTTTATATAGGCCAAGGAAGTACACTTACAATTTTTACAGTTGACTTTGACAGTTTTTACAGTCTCTATCAGAGTCCCATTGACTTCCTCTAGCGTCTTGTTCTTCATTTTGTCGCAACAAATGTGTTTTATAATGGATGAACTGTCATCCTTCAACTTCTTTGTTGCTATATTTTCAATCACCTTCTTGTCAATCTTTAATTAGAAAAACAGAAATTAGTGTCAATTAGAGATTTAATTAAAATGAAGTTTATAATGATTAAACGTGGTGTAATAAAGATCACAATTTTAATGAATGTGTCGATAAAAATTAAACGCTGGTATGAATAATGTTAATGAATGTTCTGTGTGCTGAACAATAAATCATAATTTCCTTGATGTAATTAATATGAATAAGTCAGTTTTAAAAATATGAGTAATTTCAAGTCAAAAGGTTCATTACACGGATGCATTTCAGACGGTGATCAAGCTAACGATGTCCTTTAAGACAGTGACCCGTAAAATAGCAATCGTTCCGTGCGATTACGTAACCTCCGTGCTTGATTTCGGTATTTCCCGACTGGCAGAGGAAGCCATGTGTTTGTTTGAGCCACAGTTTCAATCAACGCATACCGAAGTAGAATTTGGAGGTTACGAAGTTGAACGAAAATTGCCGAGGGCCATTACGGGCAATCTACCTTAACAAAACGTCTTTACGTAGAAAAACGTATCATTTTCAAAAGAGAAATAGGATGCATTATGAAAATAGGTCGCCTATGAGACGTTTTCTTCATTCTATAACTTGAACACCATCAGTTACACCGCCGCTACATATGTCAGTATTGCAGAAGTACAACTTACTCTTTTTGTTTCAGGAATTACATTTCAGTTGTATTTCCTACCTGTATTATAAGCTTTGTGAATGGTTTTGTTATCACTTTCAAAAAATCCATTTTCCCGCCTTTATTTGTCTGCAGATCCATGGAATCAATCATTATGCTGCTCAGTTTCTCGAGATAACCTGCATCAAAGAAAATCCGGAATAAAGAGTCTTCAATGCATGCCTAACCTAATAATGAGCAACACATCCAGTCATTTCGCACAGGCAAACACATGCCATTAAGTCGAAACCCCATCACCGAACAATCTAAAAGTCGTCATGTGATATAATATATCTACGATGTCTTACTTACAACTAGTAAATCACTGTTTATAAATAACAGCTAAAATATATATCTATTAATCAAAAAGACAGAATGTTAATATCACCTTTATGAACTAATAATATAGTATTTTTTTACCTGTAATAACCTCTAATGGTAGCAAAATTAGGACGGTAAGCCAGTTGAACACATCGTGTACAGTGGCGCCCGCAAATGCTCTCCTGAAATCATTCTTGTTGGTAATCTGGCCAATCGACACGATAGTATTCGTAACAGATGTTCCGATGTTAGCTCCCATCACAATCGGTATAGCCAGCGAAACAGAGAGTACTGCAAAATATGCATGATTTTTTTATAGAAATGTTACAATGCTAATTCCTATCATCATAGGTATAGAAAGTGAAACTGAAAAGAACAGCCAGGCTGATAGTTGTGTAAAGAACATGTTTTTGAAACGGTTTAAATAGACCTAGATCCTGTCACAATAGGTGCAGAAAGTGAATCAAAAAGGAACATCCAGGCAGACATTTACCTGTGAAGAACATAGTGTTTTATCAGTGTATGTAGTGCTTGGTCCGATCAACGTACGTACAGCAAGCAAAACCGAGAGAAAATAGTAACCTGTGTAGACCATATTTTTGTAACAGTGTAAACAGAGCTGACTCCTTTCATCATTAGGTACGAAAGTGAAAAGGAAAGAAAGGGACAAGAAAGTAGCTTTGCAGAAAACATTTTGGTGTACCAAGGGACAGTGCTTTACTTACAATCTCCCCCTCCTACCATAGATACGACGATGGACGTTGTGGTGCTCGAACTTTGTAGTAGGACTGTGGCCATCACACCAATCATAAGACCGGCAACCGGGTTCGATAATATTTGGTTCTCAGCAAACGCCCGACCTGCCGCTTTACCTAGTCAAAGTATAAAAAGAAGTAAAACACTGTTCAGAAAAAGATGTACTCGATTTCAAATATGTATTTGCATAACTGTTCAACGTTAATTCCCCGAACAAGATAATTGAGCCGTGCCATGAGAAAACCAACATAATGGGTTTACGACCAGCATGGATCCAGACCAGCCTGCGCGAAAGCCTATTGGAATTGGAGAAACTGTTAGTGAACAGCATGGATCCTGACCAGACTGCGCGGATGCGCAGGCTGGTCTGGATTCATGCTGGTCGCAAACCCACTTTGTTGGTTTTCTCATGGCGCGACTCATATGAAGTTGAAGGGATATTACAGAAGACTAGTACGCCATTCTAATTGCTAAAAGCTAAGTGCCAAACACTTAATACGGAATGCTAATTGCCCATATGCTTAAAGTCAAATGTTAGATGCCAAATGATAAAGGCTAATCATCTGAGGAGTAATAAATGTCAAATGCTTATTGCTTAGCGCATATTTAGGTAGACAGCTGAATATATGAGTGAAGGAATGCATCTTTTAAACATTTACTGGTCTTTCTTACATAACTATGTCTCATTTACAAATTCATTCGTTTTACGTAACACATTAGAGGAAACATTTCGAACCCATATTTGCACGAGCGATAGAACAATATATTGCTTCAATTTGACTGGTACAGCATTATATGCTTTTAAAAATATAAACTTAAATTCATTAGTCTAAGAGATACAGACCACTGACAAGAAATGTTGAAATATTTGGCAGTTAGCATTTGTCATTTGCAGTAAGCACTACAAATTGAGCATTTGTTATTTAGCATAAACTTATATTCCTGGCAAACAACATTTGTTATTTAGCGTTAAGCATTTGGCACATGATTTAGCAATATGGAGTTTGCGTCGGCATTCTACTGTGCCAAGCAATCCGATCATAAGTCCAGCTACGGTTCGATACAACCTGGTTCTCGGCAAATGTCCTAACCGCCAAAGTTTGAAAAAAAAGAAAGAAAAAGAAATGCACATTATATTTTTTTTTTAAAAAAAAAGGTGTTTGCAATGTGTTCGCAGATTATGGTGGCTGATTTAGGACATTTCGCTATATGAAAATTTCGTGTTGTCGCCCTTGCGCGCGCGGCAACACGGGTTTTTTTTTTTCAATTTCACGCTAGGCCGACACAACAAAATTTGTTACAAAAGGCGCACGCAAGCCAAACGCGAAATAACGAAATGTCCTTAAGCATAGCAAGTAAACTTCAAACTTAACAATAAGATAAAATAATACGAACTAAATGCACTTGGATAGTTATGCATGAAAAACATATATAACTTGATATATGAAAAAAGAGAACTTATTTTTCATACATTAATGTAAATTTTGAACCGAACGTGCATTGTATATGTAACGATACGTATTTAAACCTTTCTTTTGACGATATAAAATAGGCCAATGTCAACATTACTTAAATATATATAGGATTCACTAAATTAGCTTTAATGATATGAAACAGATCGTATTGAACTCGGCATTATAATAATAAGATAAACGTATTATGGTATTCATTAATAAATTATGCGAACCAAAAGAGAAATATGCTTTGTGTTACAAGATTAAAGAAGACACTAATCGTAGATTAGAAACTGATGTGAATGCACTAATTATCTTGTAAAGCATTTGAGCCGTGCCATGAGAAAACCAACATAGTGGGTTTGCGACCAGCGTGGATCCAGACCAACCTGCGCATTCGCGCAGTCTGGTCAGGATCCATGCTGTTCGCTAACAGTTTCTCCAATTCCAATATGCTTTAAAAGCGAACAGCATGGAGCCTGACCAGACTGCGCGGATGCGCAGGCTGGTCTGGATCCATGGTGGTCGCAAACCCACTATGTTGGTTTTCTCATGGCACGGCTCATTTACATTTTCAAGGCATTTTCTCATCCTGCAAGAAATAAGTTTCTTTTGACGTTATTCTATAAATCGGTGCAACTTTCTACCTAAATACTTCTATGTATGTTTTTTGTTCTCTGTATTAATTACGGACAGCTTATGCCAATCATTCACTAAACTATGTTATCTTTACATATTTATTTCAGGTGTAAACCATTCTCAATTAAATGTATTTAACCTGGCTAAATAAAAAAGATAATTGTGTATGTAGAATAGACTATGTTTAACTATGCAAGAAACTAAGTGCATACTACTTTAATATGTGGTAATTATTCATATTTGCAAACACTAGTACATGTATTACATTTGGTTGTAGCATGCCTTTAAAATAACAAAAATCTAAACTACCCTCATCACGCTTCGGGATGTCGGCCACGTAACGGATTTGCGACCAAAGTGACACGGGGTTCAGCATGATTTCTGTATTATTTGCCGTCATTGTAATCTAAAGTATGTCAGAATTTCACATTCTGATATGTCTGTCACTATTTAACTTATTTTTAACAATTCAACATTATTCGGTCTCAAAAAAGAACATATTATAAAACAGATTATATAAATGACAAAATATACCTAATGGCATTTTTTGTCTTAAGTGTCACGGATTTCATGACGACACATCCATAAGCATGATCTTCGCCATGAGATAAAACGTCAGGATGTATGCTCTTGATTAATCGTTATGGCGGATCTATTACATTCACGGCTGATAGATTTAGAAAACGTGGTTCAAAACCAGTAAAATATTTTTAATCTAGTTAAGCTAATATTGCGGTTAATGAAGTTTTGTACAAAAAATATTGTTTGAAAAGATGAATATCTTAAGGAGACTGAATACATTCGTGTTATCAATCTGACTAAAGTACATCTCCTATTACGCTACGCATAGGATCTGAAAACGACCTATTCATTGCCTCGTTCTGACGGCCCTTTCACTAGCCAATCAGAGCCTAGCTTACAACATCTTGCAAATCTACCTGTAGCATTGACTTTTGATATTTATAGTGTATCAGATAGCCTGTTAGCTCAGTCAGTAGGCTTCTTGTTTTGTAAGCGAGCGGTCCCGGGTTCGAGTCCTAGAATAACTGCATATTTTTCTTACTCTTTGACAATCGAACAAGTCGTCTGATTGGATAACATAAAAATAGCAATAATGGAAATCCAAAATATACAGAAGACGTATGTGAATGGGTCGTTCTCAGATCTTCGTTTAGAAGATCAAGTACTTTAGTCAGATTGTTCGTGTTATATACTTAATGTAAAAGTGTAAAATATGTTTAAAAATGTAATGTAGTTAGTTAGCCGTCAACTAACCCGGAAACAAATGTGGTTATCCTTTTATCTGCGGTCTAACAGTAGAAAATAGAAACATGACGTAGGTTTTTAGTGTCAGTCCTGCTATGTACTCGGTAACTATGGTATTATAGATAAGACACCTGGTTTCGCAATGCTATTTTCTGATGAAAAATTTCATTCACGGGTAATATTGAATCGTTAATTCTTCTTTGGTTCCGTGTTACAGTTCGATTTAATTTCAGCAATGCTATTTTGAACAGGGACAATCTAGAATACTCAAATGTAAAAGTGTAAAATATGTTTAAAAATGTAATGCAGTTATAATTAGTTAGCCGACAACTGACCCGGAAACAAATGTGGTTATCCTTTTATCTGCGGCCTAACAGTAGAAAATAGAAACATGACGTAGGTTTTTTTTAGTGTCAGTCCTGTTATGTATTCGGTAACTATGGTATTATAAATAAGACACCTGGTTTCGCAATGCTATTTTCTGATGAAAAATTTCATTTACGGGTAATATTGAATCGTTAATTCTTCTTTGGTTCCGTGTTACAGTTCGATTTAATTTCAGCAATGCTATTTTGAACAGGGGCAATCTAGAATTGCAACTGTAACATCACTTATTAGGCATTCTATACATGTCAGGGGTAATCTACCCAATGCATATAGGGATCCGGTCCAATCTTGACATTGAGTTTTAATAACTTTATTGATTACTGTCATATGCATGAATTTTGATGCTTAAATAGCGACCCTGTCTATTTCTTCGTATAATTTATATCACTTATCACAAATAAAATGCCATACTCGTGATACTGTAAAAATGACGTAATATCCTTAACATGTACTTCCTTGTTTTAATGAGCAAATATAGATTATAATTTATAGTCTGGTAAAGTCACGGCGCATATTGATAAATGAATTATTTTCATCTGATTTGCAAGAACGCTACTAAAGCAGCCATAAAGATCTTCATGATACTACCGTTGTACCTCAAAATAGCTCGGATACATAAGTTAAATGATTTTTGATTTTTTATAATATAATGTAGCTTGCACTTTGAAGTAAAACATTTAAGCATAATTGATACAAAGACAAAATTCCCAACGTATTTGCAACAACTTCCATTTAGTTCAAATTTATGTAGGTAATATTATTACAGAAATAACTTCATAGGTCAAATATGTATAATTTTGTCAAATTAATATTTCACAGCGCTTGTAAATGAGTTGTCGTCTGCTTAAACCTAATCATTTAACTGATATCAAATAACTATAATATTTGGGTTTATTTAATATTTATTCTTTTCCTTCTAAACGACAAAGTTGGCAAGAAAACCATGGGTTTTCTTGCAATAAACATTATCCACATGCATAATATTAAGCAGACGACAAGTAAACGATGTTTTTACCTCCAAGAAGCTTGAATGCATCCCCAAGGAAGCTCAGAGAGCAGATAAAGATATACAGGAAACCAAGGAGCAAAACGACCTTGCCAATGTAATGCCACAAAATTCTTTTGATCTTTCCTCCAGCCGATAGTTCTGCAAAAGATTAGAAAACAAACTCAGCTGCTTGATCCAGCTTTTTCCTTACAATGCATTTTCTTAATTTGGTTTGAATATGACAATGCGATTCCCATATGAGCCGTGCCATGGGAAAACCAACATAGTGGGTGTGCGACCAGCATGGATCCAGACCAGCCTGCGCATCCGCGCAGTCTGGTCAGGATCCATGTTGTTCGCTAACAGTTTCTCCAATTCCAATAGGCTTTAAAAGCGAACAGCATGGAGCCTGACCAGACTGCGCGGATACGCAGGCTGGTCTGGATCCATGCTGGTCGCACACCCACTATGTTGGTTTTTCCATGGCAAGGCTCATATTATGTCATTCTGTGCTACTTGTAAGTGTGGTAATAATTATTTCAAAATATTTTGTTTAGTTTTAAATTCATCACCAAAAACTTGACTGGTGTTACCCTTCCACTAGCCCCACTTTTCTTCCCACATATCACTATCATCACCACCATACTCTTGTCCCTCGAGTCATCGGTACCAAGTATAAAACTTTATTTCATTACCTGACCAGGGTGTGAAGTCCACTTCCAGTTCCGGTAAGGCCCATACATCCTCTTCAGCATTTTCAACAACTTCTATGTAACTGTCGGGTTCGTACGCCTCATTGTCATACCCTCCGTTTCTCTGAAAGAGAAAACATGAAAACTGCTGTTACCGGTTGTGTAATGGTACCAAAGTTATCTACATTCGCCACAAAATTCCGATATGGGAGACTCCTTCACACAATAGTTTTGTAAGATTGTCAAAGGATCGGTAGATGTTTAGATTTCAGAAGATGCGCTGGGTTTTAGCGTGTCCATACTACTGGCACAAGACCAGAAAGAAAATGCCTCTGTACATGTTATATTCTACCCCTAGGTATTTCTAGGGCTAGACTATAACATATACAAAGGTATTTTAATTCCGGTCTGATGCCAGAGGACTCATTTTTTGAAAGAAAGCTAGAAATTTTTATTGGAGAATCAGAGAACTGAACCCGCGAAACTTGGTTTCGTAAGCTTGCATTTTAATACTGGACCACTAAATCCGCTATTTCCTGTAGCTAGAAAACAGTGTGAAGGTATATCTGTCATTGTCATTTCAAGGTGTTATCTTGGACAACTTCCTCTCCATAAATCATAGTATAAAATGTCAACAATATGTTTTGAAATATCTAAAAATACCAGAATTTGATATTTGTCTGGAAAATATGCAAATAATAGCAATAATTTTGCTATAAATAGGCTTGCAACAGTCAGGAATGCTTTAATTTAAAACTGTATTCTTTTCTGACAGAACTGAAGATATGTATACAATAGTGTTGTACCTTCATCGATTCTAATTGCCAGTTATGAAATAGTTATCAAAAAGTTGATGTGTACGGCGTGAAATGCACGTATACTCTTTTTGATCGATCGTTACATCTCGTTGAAGATGAAATGTTAAGTTTTGTAGTAAATATTTTGTTTCTTGCATACCGATTTCAAGAAATAATAATAAAAATAAAATCAATCGAACGGCTTTCTTTTTAGAACTATTTCATATGGCAGTGTATTTAAACAAAGCGCGGGAAACCAACGTCAGCAAACAGGAAAGACGTCATGACGTTTCAGAACAAATAACAATGTTTAGTTCCGGTTTTGTTTTATCAGTTGCAGCGTAACGTTATGAATTTTTGATAAAATAACGTGATTTGAATCGAGAAATATACTATCAGGAACCAATAGGAACTGTCAAGGTATTGAATTTTTATTCCGTTTTTTAAATAAGATATATATTATTACATAAATCTTCTACATATATGTTGTTCGTAATACGTCATTTACAGCACGAGAGTCATCTTACACCCCGGGGTATAAGATGGATTTTTCCAGCACCGGTAAAGATACCGGAAATCCCCGTCTGGTATGCAAGAAATGAAGTTTCTATATGTTCACCATACCTGAAGATTTTAGTAAATACATTTGCGACTTCTATTTTATAGAAGCCTGTTTTTTTTATAGTTTCATTAAAAAATAAAGTAAGCTGCGTAAGATACAAATAAATCTCTGATAAATTGATATTTTATGGGTGCGATGTATCACAGTACAGCTACATTCAATCTATTTCACAGAAAAAGTTTTCTTCGTGATTGAACGAGTGTTAATGATAACTAACTTTCTATAAATCAGTGATTCAGTTTTTCTTTTTTATACGTTTTCAACAATAACAGTACTGTTTATAGAATCTTAGGGCTTAACCTCTCGTCATTTGTTGTTTAATATGTAGTATGTAATATGATAATTGAGCCGCGCCATGAGAAAACCAACATAGTGCATTTGCGCAGGCTGATTTGGATTCATGCTGGTCGCAAATGCACTAAATTGTTCCCCATGGTGCGGCTCAATTATTATTCTTCACCCCCAACGACAACCATATATTTTAATCATCTATCGTATGGTCGTGTTATATTGCCTCACCAACATGTCACAAATCAGCCACCATAGTAAAGGGATATACAAACTGCGACTTAATTAAATCATATGTTAAGGACGATGAACGAAGACGATTTAAATCAATTAACCAATCGCTGAGACATCCGTCAACATTAAATGACGAATAGATTTTATTTTTGATGTAGTATAGACAGAGCGTTTATGACATTGAATATCTGAATTTAAATGTAAGCAAGTTAGGGATGTGAAAAAGTCATAGAATAAAATAAATGCAAAATTCCACAATTTTCACTGAAGCAATAAAAGTAGAGAAAAAAGAAAAACGTGGTTAAAACGCTGTATTTTAAACCATAGAACTTTAAACCTATAACTAACAGTGTTACAGACCGTCAGTGTTTATGTTTAATAAGGGTCCATCCGCCTTTCCGGGCACAGTATAGCATTACGCAATGTAAAAGTATAGGCCCCCAGCATGTCACCAGGCATGCCAAAGTTAATTTTTGAAAGATAATGTTTGAAGCCATAGAAGTGAAGAAAATTTACCTCTACGCAATTTCTGTAGAGTATTAGCCAAAAGTACAAATAATTTTGATGCCAAAAGTGATCTCTATCACGGCCAATGAGACCATAAAAGACAGAGACAGGAGACGCAGTTGCAAGACAATACTGGAGGTATCGCAAGTCGCCCAAACAAGGGCGGTTGGAGTCGCAAGTCGCTGGCTGGTGGTGTAGTCGCTGGTCCTAGCCGTGAAGATGATGTGCCCCTCCCCTCCCGTATCCCACGTTGAGTGTAGGGATTGGGAAGCTCGGGGGTTTCTCTGCATGCCGTCTATCTGCAGGCCGTCTACAAGACTGTAGCTTCTTTCACACACAAAAAAAGGTCCCTTTTAGAGCCACTCCTGTCGGCTTCAGTCAGGACACTGACAGAAAGAAGCCAATATGATTATGTCTTAGTTCCCTCAATGCCCTGTGCCTTCTCGAGGCGAGTCGGAGAAACAGACAGCCGTCAAAAATGAAGCATATATGAGCCGTGCCATGGAAAAACCACCATAGTGGCTTTGCGACCAGCATGGATCCAGACCAGCCTGCGCATCCGCGCAGTCTGGTCAGGATCCATGCTGTTCGCTAACAGTTTCTCCAATTCCAATAGGCTTTAAAAGCGAACAGCATGGAGCCTGACCAGACTGCGCGGATGCGCAGGCTGGTCTGGATCCATGCTGGTCGCAAAGCCACTATGTTGGTTTTCTCATGGCACGGCTCATATATATATATAAAAATGGCTGGCGCACTATGCTAATTGTCAAATACTAAATAACAAATATCTAATGCTAAGTGTCCATTACTTAAAACTAAATGAAAAATACTTTGAATGCTTCATGCCATACACTTAATACCATATGCCTGATGCACCCGTCCGCTGATATATTTTGATCTTTATTTGAATATCATTCTGCAATAAGCATCTGACATACATTGTTTCAAATTTCGCAATTATCTTTAACACTTGCCGATTGGCAGTCTTGATATTAAGCATTTGGCAACAGCATTTTGTACTGTTTAGCATTTAGCATTTGGCAATTTACACGGCGCACTTGCCTTCCATACTTATTGAAGAACTGTTTTTATATCAAATCTTTATGTCAGACATACTTCCTACATACAGCTGTTTATAAGATGATGAAATTCATTTCAGGTTCATCAAAAAAAATACTTTTAAATGTCGATATAAATGAGTCATTCAGACATATATTATACTATCAATTTTGCATCAATGTCTTATATGTCAACTTTTCATGACTTGTACTTTTTTATATAAGATTTTGACTGGTTTATTGGTTTTGATTTTATTAGAAAATTTGGCGTTATTTTAAAGCGTATCAGGTTTTATTTTAAGTTCAGAAGCACTGTGTGCCCATATTTTTGGATTTGGAGAGATAGATGTCATGTTTTTATTTTTTAGATACATCTATCATTTTAATATTGTAGTGATTATCTAAAATCTGTGATACATGAAAAAGTCCATTTCTAGCATTTAATAGTGCACCGTATTTTTCCCAATTGCTGTGGTATTTTTTAAAATTGTCTTCCTATGTCAAACTGTTTTGTATTTAAAGGACCACAATGGAAATAAGAGATTCCATGTCTCTTTTTGTGTCATCCTTTGTATATAATGAAGTTGACATGGATCATTCTCACATGTTTATGTTTTCATGGATAATGTATTGTGATGCCATGTTTTACTGTCACATTGCAATTATAAATTATTCAATGCCTGACAATGCTAGAATAAATGAGCCGTGCCATGAGAAAACCAACATAGTGGCTTTGCGACCATCATGGATCCAGACCAGCCTGAGCATCCGCGCAGTCTGGTCAGGATCCATGTCGTGCGCTAACGGTTTTTCTAATTACAATAGGCTTTGAAAGCGAATAGCATGGATCTTGACCAGACTGCGCGGATGCGCAGGCTGGTCTGGATCCATGCTGGTCGCAAAACCACTATGCTGGTTTTCTCATGTCGCGGTTTAAATAAACTTCACAAGTTGTTGTATAAGTGTCTTTAAACAGCTTGACGTATCATTCATCTTCTTAAATAATAAGAATTTAGCGTCTGACGTGTTTCTATTTCGTAAGTTGTGTTGGTAATATGTTTAAAAAATCATTCTAACACGAACAGCAAATAACCTACATACACATAGAAGAAAATCAATTAACGGTTATGTATAACTAAAAAGTCATTTAAGAAATAATAAGTTCCCAAGTGTGGTTTATCGTAGAATAACCCGTGTTTGAGTTCTTACGTAAGAATATATCACGAAGACCGTAGGCTCGAGTGATGTATTGTTTCGCATAAGAACAAAAAACCAAGGTTAATCACACTTGGGAACTTGTTATTTCAATTCTAACACAACATACTTGAAACAACAGTGTTAGAAAAAATGTTTACTACTTTTTACGACATGAACTACACTTCGTGCTACGCACCAGGGTTTGGCTGTTCTCCCTTTTTCTTAAGGGTTGCTGTAAATATTGTGTAACATGGCCATCAAACCTTTCATTAATTACGGCAAATTTCGCAGATTTTTCCCGTAAGCAATAGATTAGTTGTTAATGCCATTTTGCAGCCAAACTTTGTTGTTGAAATGTTGTTGTTGTGCGCGGATACCAGTATTTATAAACGTCACGTGATTTTCATTCATAAAAGGAATTGCACGCGGGTGTTTGGCGGTATGCAGAACAGTCCTTTGCACGCGCATGGGTTGTCGCAAAATAACCGTCTGTCTATTACCTTGCCCATTCTTGGTGTTTATTAACTTGGGAAAGGCTAGCGTATGCCAAAAAAGTTCTTCCTTTATTTTATTCGAAAGGTAAAAACTGTCTTTCAACGCGACGATCCCCATAAACTATGAAAAAATACATCTAACCGCAATGCGAGTACTTTGCAGGCATGTAGGAAGCATTTTCAGAGGGGATGGGGACACAAAGGTTGAAAATCAGCCGAGCTATAACAGACCCAGGTGACTTTTTTTTTTAGCTGTGCGTTTTTAGCCCATCTAAAATAATTACAGAACTGCAGGGCACAGCTAAAATTGACTCCCTGTCAAATAACTGCTAAGATAATTACCTCAATCGGTCAAATTATTTGGCGTGGGGGGGGGGGGGGGGGCTCCTCTCTACGGCCCTGCTTTGCCCCTTAACCGTCTTTGTAATCTTTGAAAAGAACTCGTTTTTCCTTTTCAAGACCACGGTTCTCATAGATTATACCTTATATTAAGTGGTTATAACAAGTTTTATATAAAACCGGTGAGATTTCTCAAATTTACTGACAATAAACCTTTTCACAGTCTGTAATTACAATCGTTCACACAAAGTAACGTAGGTTAAAAAGGATGCATGCATGACCAAACATCATTGATGTCAGTTTCAGTTTAAAGTGCTCAGAACAAACATGCACGCTATCATTTCTTGTTTGATATATGAATCTCTTATTTCACTCATTTTAGGCATATCTTATCCTCTGAGGCGACAAGCAACTTGGAGTTTCAATGATGAAATGACCGGACCTTTTATTTTTGTTTCGCGATTGCAACCTCAGATCCTCCGACTAAACTTTACTAACATTAAGGATCAAACTCCCCGCAGCGATTACTTCCCCTTACGGTACAAACTCCCCCAGCGATTACTTCCCCTTACGGTACAAACTCCCCGCAGCGATTACTTCCCCTTACGGTACAAACTCCCCGCAGCGATTTCTTCCCCTGCAAGGGAAGGTAACCGCTGTGAGGAGCTTGACTGAGAATAATCCCGCCTATGTATGCTTTACACATGTCACGTTAAATTAATAAGGATTGTTTGTGTGTAATGGGGCATCTTCTACATTTTGCAATAGCTTCATATTCTTCGGATAAGTAACCGGTGTCATCTATCATTTTTGAAACGATATATAAACACTTACATCAAAAATATAGAATATAGTAAATATCAACAGTATTCATGCATTTTAAAACGTATAAGAAGTGAATATTTGAATCAAGACAAAAAGAAAAACTGCACCATTTCACCAAGACGTAATTCATTGCCCTCTACATTGCAAAAAACAGCAATGAAACATGTTCATGATACGGTAAATAAATGAATACATTAGCTGTACACGTCCTGTTATATGTTGACATGAGATATGACAATGAGACATTGTGTCTATTTATGACATAAAAATGTCGTTTTTACATGTACTTAAGACACCATTAGGCGAGATTTTCGTGTAAAAAAGGTCAAAGGGGGACAATTTAAGCAAGAAAAAATACAGCTGATACGTAAAAATGTGATCTAACGATAGTACTGTACTGTTTAAATATATAAAAAGAAACAACAGTCAAAAGTTCATTTTTGTTCAACAGAAGCCCAGTAAAGGCATTCGGCGTTTTAAGATAGATCACTACCGCAATAGTTTCTGCGCATTCTATTCTAGACCTCTATAATCCCTGGTCATTCTAAATACATCTATAGAGTCCCGAACGTCATTTTCTAGACCTTGGTATTCCCTGGACGTTATGTACTAGACATCTATAACTACTAGACTCTGCAGACCATGGGCTGTGTAACTGAACCTCTATTGCCACAGAAAATGCTACACCAGACCTCTATTGACCCTGAACGTTCTATACAAAACCTCTTTAGTCACTGAACGTTCTAGTTGTAGTCAAGGATGTTCTATACTAGACTTATATAGGTTCTGTACTAGATCTATATAGTCCTCGCACGTTCTATGCCAGACCTCCATAGACCCTGAACGTTCTATACAAAACCTCTTTAGTCACTGAACGTTCTAGTTGTAGTCAAGGATGTTCTATACTAGACTATATAGGTTCTGTACTAGATCTATATAGTCCTCGCACGTTCTATGCCAGACCTCCATAGACCCTGAAGGTTCTATATAAAACCTCTTTAGTTACTGAACACTGTAGTCCAGGATGTTCTATACTAAGACTTATATAGGTTCTATACTTGATCTCTATAGACCTATCAGCATTCTACACCTAGCTTAGGCGTATACTTAGGATAAAACTTTATATGAGCCGTGCCATGAGAAAACCAACATAATGGTTATGCGACCAGCATGGATCCAGACCAGCCTGCGCATCCGCGCAGTCTGGTCAGGATCCATGCTGTTCGCTAACAGTTTCTCCAATTTCAATAGGCTTTAAGAGCGAACAGCATGGATCCTGACCAGACTGCGCGGATGCGCAGGCTGGTCTGGATCCATGCTGGTCGCAAAGCCACTATGTTGGTTTTCTCATGGCGCGGCTCATATAAGACTTTTTTCTTGTCAAATTATCACAGATTTGACGGAACTTTACGTGAATATTGAGACTCTAACACAGTCAATCATTTTTCATAGTTTATGGGTATCGTCGCGTTGAAAGACATTTTTGTGCGGGAAAAAAACTTTGATAACTTATCCAAAAGTAGATCATAAAATAAAACAAAATCATATATGAAAAAAAAAGAAGAAATTTTTAAAGATGATCATTATAACCTAATTTTGAAGAAGAAAATTTAAAGCTCCGGACAGTCCTTTCTTAATTGATATCGCAGTCATGAGTTATTGATTTTTCCCATCTTATTCCTGTCTTACTATGATTTTTTTTTTAACTGGAACTGATACGAAAAAGTAAATAAGTACAATTCTTTGCTAGTATTCAACCAATGTTATATAACCAAACACAAAACAAAAAATATAAGTCGTCATTTAAAAAAAGTCTATCCATAAATTTCAGTTTAGTAAAATTCGTATGGAAATTATTTTTTTTTTTTTATAGCAAGACATGTATTTTTTAATTATCTCTGACTCGCGGTTACGTGAAACTCGGAACTACCAAAATGTATTCAAATTTGTGAGCAAATTTCTCAACTAAACGATGGTTCCTTTTATCGTGCTTGATTTCCACAGACAGGGAAATCATATTAATAAATGCACTCTTTAATTATAAAAAACAACAAAAAGTATCACCTCTTTTCTTTTGTTATCCATTTTTAGCTCTCGAACTAGCGACATCTCATAACCAGAATGTTTTTAAAAATGTATATTCCAATGACAATTTTATTTCCTCTGATAATTTGATGTAATGTGTCCTTTAACTTATGCAAAAGACTAGTAAATGAAATGCATGAAATGCAAAAGAAAAAAAGAGTATGACAAAGCTTGTATTTTACTGCGGTTTTACACTACGTCAAAAAGGCTTGAGTATGACAGTTGATATAACATAGCCGGCGGCTTTCCTTTGACAGGCGAATAGAGATGTAAAGTTCTATATTTATTTTTTTGACAGTACCAATATTGAGGAGTTCCCTGTCAATTGGACCCGATGCCTTCTCTTAGGTATTTTTGTCATTTGCATATATCAGTAATTAACGTTGATTATTTCCTCCTAGATTTCATACCAGTGCTTCACTGGTTTCCCGCATGGGGCTGACATCCCACTTGCATGAATCAGTGATATTATGGTAACATTTAATATTTCCCTCTATTGTTCTTACATCTTTTATTTATATTTACTCAACTGTAACTAACTAACTAGCTAGCTAGCTAGCTCGCCCGCTCGCTCGCTCGCTCCCTCCCTCACTCACAACTTCAATTTTCTTTTCAAGATTAAGGATCATGCATTTGAATTCTAGTTTAATTCCTCGCTTTATTTATACATATATCAAACGGAATATGACGGATTATCATAAGCAATTTATCTACGGTGCATTCAGTACATTTCAAATTGTATCGCACTATTTTTACATTGAAAATTAATATTAATATTTGAAAATGTAAATTTTTGAGGTCCAAGTGCATTATTTATCTGTGGCTGCATCTTATAAGATTCTTTCACTGGTTGTAGGTGCAGATGGGAATATCCGGCCTCGAGGGTAACTGTTTAGGCGGTAACGAGGCTCCTTGCCGAGTTACCGCCTAAACAGTTACCCGAGAGCCGGATATTTCCATCTGCACCTATAACCAGTGACAGAATCTTTTTCTTGCATACCGATTTCAAGAAATAATAATAAAAATAAAATCAATCGAACGGCTTTCTTTTTAGAACTATTTCATATGGCAGTATATTTAAACAAAGCGCGGGAAACCAACGTCCGTAAACAGGAAAGACGTCATGACGTTTCAAAATAAATAACAATGTTTAGTTCCGGTTTTCTTTTATCGGTTGCAGCGTAACGTTATGAATTTTTGATAAAATAACGTGATTTGAATCGAGAAATGTACTATCAGGAACCAATAGGAACTGTCAACGTATTGAATTTTATTCCTTTTTTTAAATAAAATATATATTACTACATAAATCTTCTACATATATGGAGTTCGTAATACGTCATTTAAAGCACGAGAGTCATCTTACACCCCGGGGTGTAAGATGGATTTTTCCAGCACCGGTAAAGATACCGGAAATCCCCGTCTGGTATGCAAGAAAAATGTATTTTAATCGTCTCCATTTACAAAAACGATCTTCCTCTCAACAAAACTTTTTTTTTTAGATTTCTCGTAGCCTGTCGTACAGCATAGAATAAAGTTAAAACAACAACAACAACAACAACAACTGCATAAAAAACGGATATACGCAGAGTAACGGTCAAAATTTAGGCGGACGGTACATTTCAAAAAGTTAAAGAGGTCCTTTATGTGAACTCTGTTTGTGAATTTATATTTCAAAACTCAATTTCTATCTTTAAATGTACAATTTTTTAGCAGATTATATGTATTGCGGAGCTTTTAAATTAGTTGTTAGCAGTTACAGCTATGGAAATTAGTTGAACATTAAATATTGAGACTGTATTGCAGATGTACACCAGTCAACTGGCTTGACACAAGACTAGTTTAGATCAACTAGTCAGTGTTGAAGAGTATTCAAGTACGATACTGAGAAAAAATGGCCACCCACACCAACTGAAATAGTTATCTTATAGGTTGAAGGTAAGTAATTCAAATCCTTAACGAAAAAAAAAATGAAAAGAAAACAGGGGGTCGAATAGTTTCTAGTGAAAGTCCAGTCAGATGTGGTCTGCTACCCTAAAATAGTGCATATTTTCTCTTGTCATACTTCCGGTTTCAATCAGCAAAGCTTTCCATATGAGGTATATAAACAAGAAAACCGTCTTATTTCATACAACATGTACTCAAGCAGTGAAGACATGTGATTAAAGCACTTATTCTACACGAATATGCGCAAAAAATGGGAAATTAGGGTCTATTTACTTTGGACCACGGAAGCACATTTTCGACCGAATTACTGACCTTATTCCTAATAAGCAGTTATACAAGCAAACGATATCACAACGAAAATAAAGCATGGGCGAGGTATACGGCTTGACGATGTCCCGCGTTTGGGTCCAATCCGTATCATGGTACAGCTGAAAGAGTTGGGCTTATCATGTAACAAAGCTGCGCAGTTTGCAAAAGACAAATCAAGATTGAGAGTGGTCTCACTACGTTATGTATTACATTGGAAAGGTTATGTAAGTGGTTTTGTTTTAAAATCCTTTCCGCAGCCGTAACGTAATAAAACGTATTAGCATCTGTGGCCCTTTCACGCTTCCGTAGAATAATATCACGTACACTTTTGAAAATATTTCTGAAATGTCTGGGTCTGCGGGTCTCAAATACGGAAAATCTCGTCAATGCGCATACATTTAGACGGGGTGATCCCTGTGTGTGACCCCTGTCTATAGACCAATGCAAATGCGACGCTAAGCCTTTTTACTTTCATTTTCATTACTTCCGGAAAAAGCTGAAAGCCGTCTGACGTCATTTTCTATACGTATGGTGAGATTGTATGAAAACTGTGCCGGCCGTCCTAAGGATTTTAAAATAACACCACTGACTCTTTTCAAGCTACTAGAAGGAGTCACAGCATAAAATTTATTCTTTATCAATCAATGATTAACGTCTGTCAAAACTCATTCTTTCCGAGAAATGAGCATGATCCCGGAATCATGTGTTACTTCTGCAAGTCTGGATGCGTTAAAGTCTTTCATCCAACTTGCCTACTAGTGCCATTCAGGATCACAATATGTACAGTGTAAATACATGTTAGTCATCTGTAGTGTGTGTAACATCAGTTTAAAAGGAACAATAGAAGCTGCGGACGTGTTCAAAAAAATTGGATCACTTCACTCTACACCGATGTACAGTCACCTTCCCTCGACGTCGATGTCTGCGTAGTGGATGTTGTCGAGCTCCCCCATTAAAGTTGAAATTGATTTTACCCGGAAAAGACCGTCCGGTGTGCAAGAAATACCTTTCAGTACCAGCTTATGATACGGCATAAATACTTTAAGATATGCTTAATCACTTTCAGTAGTCAGTCTTTAAGGAATCTGGCTGTTTTGATTAGATATATCAAATGGTTCAAGTAACATTAATGGTGTTTTTAGTAGGTTGATGTGACCACAGTGGAGCATTAATAGGTGTGTCTGACCACAGTGACGTTTAAACAGGCATTTATGATGTGTTAATGGCTTTACAAAGAAACAAAACGGCTTTACTACTGTTACACTGAATCACCCACTCTCCATTAAATGCCACTTCAAAATAGTTTATATGGCTAGTTAGAAGGTAAATATCCTGCTGTGATATGGTGTTCTTAGTTTCATCAAACATCAAAATTTCTAACAGTATCATCTTATATTGTCACAATATAAATGACATTATATCACAAGGTCATAGTACATGTAGACCATAGTCCGCCCACATTCGCGCTGAAGACACGCCCTTAGGTCGAATGATGTTAAGTTTTTGTTGAATAAGGATTGGATGGTGGGAGTTGAACAATTAAGAAAGTACGGCTTGTCGCAATTTGCTGCCCCTTTTATTTCTCTTAAATGTTACATTTCTGCTCAATAAACATAAATTAAGCAGCGAACTTTAAGTTATTGTTTGTTGTTTTTAAGGTTTTTAACGTGTGTGGCAGAAATGTGAAATAAATCATCAAACATGCTAATAAATCTTAACACCAAATGTATATCATGAAATTGATAAACGATGTAAGATATCCCAGTTGGGGAAAAAAACAACAATCATACAATGCAAAATCCTGCATTTTCACTCCATCATTTCGTTGTCGCACTTTACTTTTCCGCATTTAGTAAAGGAAACTTTGGTTGCCTGGAGGAAAATATTTATCATTAGTGTTCACAACACGGTTTGTTATGTACCTGTAATGTTTAATTGACAGTGTACTATGGTATAAAAGTGATAAATCATTTGTTTCTAACAGGACTACAGTAACAATGTGCATCATAAAAATGTATATTCATTAGACCTCTGCCCCCAGGAGTATCATTCACTAACGAAAAAAAATCGATATTCAATCAAAGTCAAAACTCAAAAAATTTTGTTCAATCAATTCATGTAAATATGTTAAAATGTAATGACTGATTCAGTTTGTAAGAATAATAAAATGCTGTAAATTCACGAGTAAGAGGCAGAAACAGCATAGAATTAAAATGTCACACATAAAATCATCACGTGCTCATACCGTCCCGAAAAGGTAATACCCCTGTGACTGTTGTTTGTTCATATTAATCAATGAGTGTGACAGTGACCGCAGCATACATTAAAAGCATTTTACGAACTGCATGAAATTTTGTCTAACAGATCTATTAATTGTTACCAGCGTATAGACATATGCAAAGCATTCTACTGGGAGTGGCATAATTGTCTTATGATTAAACTTAAACAATATTGCTTTACATGCAATGTAATACACTGGTGGTCTCAATTTGTTTTGTTGACAGGAAACAAAAAGTATTTTACGAGTCTTCATTCTCAGTTGGAAAATACATACCGGCGGGCGTACCACAAGGATCAGTGTTGGGGCCTTTATAATATAAATTATTCTTACTATAAGTCGATGATACAGCTGACTCACTCCGAGTGTAACACGCTAATTTGTCGGTGAAAGTTCGCTATAGTGGCGATTTAAAAAGAATCCAGTTACATTGTATATAGAAACAACTATCAAACTGATTTGAACAGTGCAAAATGATGGTTAGAGAAACTTAATTCGGCTTTACAGTACCATAAACAGTTGAAGTACGATAGTACCTACCTGATATAGTTACTTTTCTGCGTCAATAATGTCCGGAACAATGTGTATGCTCTGATTTAAATTAAAACGGAAACTACGGTGTCCTAATCAGGTTACCTTAAATTTCGCTAGTGAAATGACAACAGTTACTGTAGTTGCAAAATTTAACAGAAAGTTCTTTATCAGATTTATTTTTCATATTTGAGACCCTTTATGGAATACACATCATTGGTAAGGGACAGCAGCTTGAATATATGAAAAAAGGGGTGAAAAAAAAAACATACACAAAAAAGCAACAAACAGAACATTTCATGATGATGTGCGTCAGTGTTGTAACCAGGTTTGACAGATCAGTTCCTCTTCGTGAATGTTTTAGAATTATTTTTTCAGACAGAAGGAATGTGCAAAAATTAATCCGTGTATTCAAATAAAATGGTGGTGAATTACCACGTTATTTGAAAGATGTACTCCCTATATAACTATAATCTGTTAGAAATAATGATAACTACGCTACTGTCGCTACACATTTGGATATTTATTCTAAATGTTAGACATCAGCTACAATAAAAATGGCAGAAAATTTACACTGAATTGCTAAGTACTCAGACACTTTAATCCTTTAAACATAAACTCATAGAAAAAATTAATCAATCGCAAGTACCCTTACACATTCTTTATGGCGACAGATTTTCGCAAATACACCATGTGCGCATAAGACGCATAGTATTCTCATGCAATATTTTACGGGTTAATTAAATTTGCAACTGTGGATTCATTATTAAATAAGAACATTTTTATCAAGTTTCCTGTTTTTTGTGTGTCTTTTTTTTTCAGTGCGAAGATGGTTTTTTTTTTATAAACACAGATTATGTGTCTGCATCATTAAATCCACGAATAACAAGTAATTTTCATCACCACTATGTACATATATTTTAAATGAATGCTATTCTTTAAAATGTGCAATTTATTTTTGGTTGTTTGGTCCGAAACGAATTACAGATACAACGCGATCGCTTTAAATATAACATATCTTTAAGAAAGCACACGACAGAAAATTAAACCAATCAGCGACCTTAAAGAACAGATCAATTGCAGTAAACACACAAAAACTGGCCCTGGCGCTGTCAATAAAAAACCGACTTATTTACATATTTTACATATTAATGACGTAAGATTTTAAGTGCGAATCTCGTCTAAATATTCCTTTATATCTTGTAAATCTTGTAAAGTTGTTATGCAGTGCCCCCACATTTATGTTGGGCATAGTGTTGCTGTTGTCCGCATACGTCGCAAAATCTTAATTATTATACCAACCCCTCCAACACTGTTAAGCTGATTAGCTTCAAACTTTCACAGATGAACAAGCTTGATGTGCAGACGACCATAAAGGAAGGATTTTTTTTTGCTGTAACTGTTTTTACCGCAGTCAGTGCCCTTTGATAGTTTTGCTTTAAAGCATATAGAGAAAAATCGTGTGTGTCCAACTCATTAAACACTATTGAATGGATATGCTGTAGACTTTCACAGATGAACAAGCTTGATGTATAGATGACCATAAAGGAAGGAACTTTTTCTGTAACCGTTTTTACCGTAGTTATTGCCCTTTGATAGTTTCGCTATATAAGATATAAAGAAAAATCCGTGTGTGTCCAACTTATTAAACACTATCGAATGGATATCCTGTAGACTTTCACAGATGAACAAGCTTGATGTGCAGACGACCATAAAGGAAGGAACTTTTGCTGTGACTGTTTTTACGGCTGTTAAGGCCTTGGATGGCGCAGTATGCGCGGGTATCCATTTCATATGGACACAATTCTAGTTTTCATTTCTTTTTCCAAGTAGTTAAGTACATATAATATGTTGTTGTCCTATGAATATCGTATTCCATGTGTCATCGATGACCATATAATATAATTGAGCCGCGCCATGAGGAAACCAACATAGTGGGTTTGCGACCAGCATGGACCCAGACCAGCCTGCGCATCCGCGCAGTCTGGTCAGGATCCATGCTGTTCGCTGACAGTTTCTCTAATTGCAATAGACTTTGAAAGCTAACAGCATGGATCCAGGACAAACACTCAAATGTTGGTATAACTTACGTCCAGACGCTTTAACTTTTATGTAATTTGAAGTAATCATGCATTTATAAATGTATTAACGTAAGCTTCCCATTTCTACTGCACGATTGAATTTTGAAGCAACAAAATATGATGAAATTGTTACTAACAGTCAGATCACTGTTGGTAACACTGTATGGCAACTACTGTATAGTAACTATATTGCAACAATGGTAGGCGTGTTTTGGATATGTCCAATATGGCCAGTTTAAAACAAAAGCAACAAAAAACAATGGAACATCATGTAAGTTCTTGAAGATAGTTCATATGTCTTTTTCAAGCGTTGTTATCAAACTCTGTTCAGTAGACCTAGTAGTGTCCAAAGTACATGTAAACGCCACATCGGTATTGCGCTCTGAATGGTATTAGAATAAATATTTCTTGTAAACTCGTAATTGTTCAGTATCGTGTCATATGTTTTAAAATTTCGTTTTTATTATTAGTAAAAGCAAAGTATTTCGACCTAATGAGTGTGCATATGCATAATGATAATTCAAGTATAAATATGCATATTAATCTGCGGCGTGTACATAGAACCTAAATATTCAAAAGGACACAATACGTGGAGTGTCGCAGAAACATGAATGTAACGGTTTGGATAACAGATGTACACTGATTTTGATAACTTAATCTCTTTGGATGTTTGCGGTTTGGACTAACTTTTTTAAATGCGAATCTTAAGATAATAGCGTTTGTTACGAATGATCTTTTTCGTATTTTGCATTGACTCAGTAAGTTATAATGTTAATTCTCGTTTATACACAGTTTTACCTTTTAGCTCAAATATGGAGTTTTATGGTCTTCCCTAAATTGTATTCTAGGTTATATATAAATTACTTTCTTTCGATTTGCAGTCTGCTGAGAATAGATCGAGGAGATAAAAGAAACTATCTATCTAGTCACCCCTTGCAAAACCACAACGCGTATTTGAAAGACGAAAGTTGTATTTCACATTTGAATTGAATATGTAAGCAGGCTGCAAATGATTGACCCAACGGTAATTTTCAATTTCATCATCCCCATAAGTGTAAGCGTTGTAAACAGGTAATATATAGGTCGCACCATGGAAAAAAGCTGTTCTGGGTAAACTTTTGTTGAGGTACGAATGTAATATAGAACGAATCGCTCTTTCATGCAGCTTCTGTCAAATATTAACAGTAAGGTGTTCCTTAATCGGAAACTGGCCAATTCGAACAAAACTATTAAATTTAGTGTATTTGTGAGATTTATTGACGTGTATTTGTGACACCTAAAGTGTATTTAACTCTTAGAAATTACTATTGCGGCTAAATATATAACTGAGCTTTATGAATTCAAGAATAAGTGACATTGACATTGAACGTGCCCGTGAGAACAGCAATAACAACTACATTTTATCACAGCATTCAATAACACATTGTGTTAGTAGGATTGTTTAGGAGTGAAATTTGAAAAGGAGCCATGTCATTTACAATGCTTTTTTCATGACGTTTTGTTGTATCTATTGAAGTGTGATTCTAAAAACAGAAGACCATGAATACCAGAACTTTACAGACACTTAGCGGAGCAATCATCGATAGTTGATATAGTACTTGAAACCCATTCAAAGGTGAACATTCAATGGAAACCATTTAACTAAATGCACAGAAATAAATTATATGAATATTGTTTAAAATGCACAAAGCAGTCACAATAATGGAAGTTTGAAAAGGACATTGTATGTTGAGAGTTTCAAATAACAAAGAATGATTATATACTGTAAATCGTAACAATTTACGACATATTCATTCCTATGTGGCTAAACGTACAAAACGATTGAGTGTTGGTAATTAGAAATGAATCGTGCATTATTTCTGCAATCTGACTAAAGTTTTCACAACTTCATAAAAGTTAAATATGATGATAGATCTTTCTGTAAAATCGGATTTCCAATATCGCTATTTTTATTTCCACCAGTCTATATTTAGCTGTACCATAGAAGCGTTTGGTTAAAAGGAACTGGACTCAGATTTTGGTTAAAATATTTTTGCTTTAGAATAAAAGTTTCATTATAAATTATGAATATAAGAACATAAGATTTTGTTTCTAAACTATCTTTTAAAACATGTGAAATCAAGAAAAAACACCCGAGTAAGGAATCGAACCCGGGCCGCGGCGGCAAATAAATATATAACCGCCTATTGATCAATACACCACAGAGTTTTTAATTCTAAAAGAAAAACAACTAAATTATCATGTGTTTCTATAAGCTTTTTGATAACATGTCGGAAAAAAAAACTTGAATCCCAGGTTAAATACAGATTTTTTTAAACTTCTACTTTCACTTTTAAAATATTCAAAGCAAGCTTCTGATTGGTCAAGATCTCAATAGTCTGTCTTCAGATCCAATGCGTAGCGTTAATTAGGGATCATTTTAATCGGACTGATTATTTCTTTGAAAATTTATTGATTTTCCGTCTAGAAATATTATAATTTACATAATTCACTAAGCACCTGTGTCATTTTTGACAGTTGGCTCAATGATGAAATCTGCTAAGAACAGAGTGCGGCCACTGTTCGCGACTTAATTCTGCAAACTGTCGGCTGTTGTAACAGCCAACACATCTTAGGGACAATACGCATTTTTGTCTATTACAGTCTGCAGAAGCCCGCGGGAACGTTTGTGACTAAGACCAAAGGTCGAGGTCACAAAAATATCTAAAGGGCCTCTGCAGACGTTAATACATAAAACAAACGTGTTATATTGCTTTAATTGCATAAAACATGACACGACGACGAGATTCATTGTTTTCATATGTGATGATTTTACGATTCTGATACAATTATTAATCATTACCATTCTGTTGTTCTTGGAAACGGTAAACATGTTTTAAATATCCATAACCAGGGCCCAGAAATAAACAACACTATCAAAAGCACGAATTGAGGTGTTTTAAACATTTTTTATTACTCGTTATTACAAACCAGACATAACTTTTGAGTACGGACACAATTCGAGTAACGATGAGTACAAAAAAAGTGACAAGCTTTCAAGATTTACATAAATTCTGCGAGAAATAAGATAAAAATACACACCGACGGATACTTCCCAAAATCTTTAATATAAGTCCTAAAAACAAACACTCGCAGAAGTTACACGCGATTCAATCAATTCAGGATTATCGATAAAAAATGACCCGAGTTAAAAAAAGTGAGTAAACAGAGGGAGAAGTGAGCATGCAGTGTGACATTCTACGGATTAGACTGTATCTTTAATGCAATAAAAAGCATTTATTATGTAAGAAACATGACTAAGATACCAGATGTCCATCTGCGCAAGGTTATATGTCCGTCACTGGCAAAGCATTCCAGAAATAAAAACCATGTATTAACTGCGCGTGAACCGCCCTGTTAATACATGATTTTTCTCCCGTTAATACATGGGCGAAGCAGTGAAAACGACCTGGACCGTTAGTCTTGTACATAGAGAGATGTTTCCTAAATAATACTTCGCTTTCGATGAATTGAAATACAATAGTTGCATGGATAATGGTAAATCGAAGGAAAAGAAATAGACGGTGAATATAACCTGCTTTATGTCACAAGCAGTCACAAGCTTTAAACGTATTTAGAAACTACTTAACGTTTGAAAGTCACTTTGTCGCTTGCATCAATTCAAATGATCACGATCAATTCTTGTCAATAAACGTTCAAAAGGTCTTCCGGCAATTTACCGAGAGAAGTATAAATACAACATATTTGTGTCATTCCTGTGAGGTTTTCCTAACTGTGGAATAATATTCGTACATTACATTATTTTGTCTGTATATAATAAGAAGCATATTTGCCAAAATGGTTGCAACACATGTCTTGCTTGTAGAAACGATGCTCATTTTGTCTGCATTTGGCCAAAATGATTCGGTTTGGCAATATCAACGGCTCTACAATCATCTTGAGAAAAAATTGTATGGTAAACTTCGACCAGTACTTGACCAGTCCAAACCAGTTATAGTGGTTGTTGATGCTCAGCTTCTAGGCGTTCAGGAACTGCACGAAAAGGAGCAGTTGTTGCAATCAACGATTGCCCTAAGCTGCCGTTGGAAGTACGAAACTTTGGCATGGAACACATCAAAATATGGTGGAATTAAAAGAATAAAATTTTCACCAAGAGATGCTTGGATACCTGACCTTACTGTAGGCAACTCTGTAGACGCATTGTTTGTGTTAACAGAGACCAATGACAACATGAACAGAATAATCGTCACAAGTAATGGAGACGCCACGTGGGATACAGGGGGTAATGTGCTTACAGCTTGTCATATGGACATCATTAAATATCCGTTTGATACTCAAACTTGCAATATCATAATTGGTAAATTGGAATTTGACAGTGAAGTATACATAACATCAAATAATGTCAATGCTATATCGGAAATGTATGAGGAAAATGGCGAATGGATGTTGGAAAGTGCAATAGTAGAGCAGAGATTGCTTTATCATGACGTTACCAACCTTTATATCAAATTAACTCTATCGCGACATTCGTTCTTTTACATTCTAAACGTTATATTACCCGTGGTTCTTCTGTCATTTATGATGGTGTTAAGTTTTAAGATACCACCGGCTAGTGGGGAGCGTTTAGGCTACAATACCGCTTTGTTACTGACCTTCGTTGTGCTGCTTAACCTGGTCGGTGACTCTATGCCAAGGGTATCAAAACATGTATCATACCTACAACTGTATGTAAACTATCAGCTTACTATTGCCGTGGTTGTTACCGCGCTTTCTGTCTTGTTGGTAAACTTTGCACACACTCGAAACGAGGCCAACGTTCCTGCTATTGTCAAACTTTACTACAAGTGTTGTAGAAAGAGGAACAAAGCCGTCAACTTTACAAACTTAGAAGAAGTTTCCAAGACAGGGAAAACTGAGGCAGTGAAAGAAGGGGTGATGAAAGCAGAGTCAACTTTCTGCTCGGAGACTGACTTGCTCGTAGATAAAGAGATCGTGTTGCAGCATATTGGAAACACTCTTTCATGGGTTTTTGCGACAATGTTTATAATGTCGACAATTTTGTTCTTCATTGTCGTTCTAATTTAGAACATAAATCTTGTCAATGAAGGGATTGGAAAATAATAATAAAGACAATAAGCGTAACAATTTATGTAGTATGTCAAGAATTACGTTGTTTATTCAGAGTGAATTCGATCACCGACAACGGCAACTATGGTTTTACTAAACCGTGATCAAACTCTTGAGAAGTGGTCTAACCAGAGTGAAGAGTGACGTCATCTGTCTATAACGGTTCAACCCACGTGAAACAGCTAGTAGCTTAAGTTCCAATATGGCGGAAAAGCGAATTTTAGCGATAGGTTATTTTACAATTATTGGTATATATGGCAAATGTGAATAAGCTGCGGAGAAACGATGTGTAGTTTGAAAATATCAATTTCCATACTCCCAAATTCTTTCATCGACATCATTTTCAATTTGTTCCATAGTTTAAATTGGCCACCGTCTTTGGTAAACAAAACTTACTAAAGTGCGTTCGGTCAAAGACATGCGCAGTCGCACTTCCTGTACAACAGTTTGGTTGCTGATTAAATTCACTCTCAGTATGGCACATTTTTAACTTATATACGTTTCTTTGTCAGCGTCAATGCATCAAGCGGTCGAGGTCTTAAATACACTCCCTAAAGGTTTCAAGAGTGCCGTCGTAACATACTGAATATAGTTACACACTTTCTACAGTTTCACTTTCTACATGGAATATGTTTGATATTTCTATGGTACGTGTATATCAAGTACATCAACATGAATTATAATTTACTAGTCATTGAAAGATAAATTAAATTTTGAAATAAAATGTATTTTTCTTTTTAGGACGTGTGCTTTTTAATATTTATGCGTAATACGCGGGTAAATATGGTATATGTATTGCTGTACTTGTCCTATAAATGCAGCAATAAAACAGCATAGACACATGTATACTTGCAGTCAAAACGTTATGTTTCACGATCATAATAAACACTAAGTCCTGACTAGCTCTTGTCCGTAAGAAATAAATAATCCGTATGTTTCCGTTAATATTATATACCCTTAACAAATGCGCTCATTTGATTGGTCGAGAGGGGCGCACGCGCGGGTCCGCAAAAGTGATATTGACCCGACTATTCAGAATCAACACTCAAGCGCACGAAGACGGGACAGGTCAGCATTCTGCGTCAGTTTGTGTCCTCTCGTCTTCAGTACAAGAACACGAACAAAGACACAAGAAATCAACTGCTTTTCTTCCCTTCGTGTCCTAGTGTTTTCGTGTCCTCGCCCCGATACACGAATATCCGAAATGGCAGGAATCAGTGAGCATATTTTATGAAAATTATTTAGCATATTTTAAAATAGATTTCATAATCAAATACTTCTGAAAATTCTGTCTTCTTTCGTGTTAATTTAATACGAAGGGAAGCTACTGCCAGATCTGAAGTGTAATAGTAATAGATATGATTACTGTTCCTAATAGCTATTTTCGAACAAATTGAATAATTTTGGTCTGTAGTGTTTATAAATCATATACATGTATATAGAAACTGTAAACAGGAGAGATATTGGGTTGTAGCATTGTTTGGTCTATGCTATATAAATTTACCAGTTTGTAGAAGCGATGTATAGGAGAGAAGGTGGGTTATATCATTGATTGTTCTTTGTTTTCTGTACGTATATCTCGAAGCGGTACATAGGAGAGATATGCAGTTGGTTATAAACTTGTTTGTCTGTGTTGTCTATACGTTTATGTAGGAAGGGCGTATTGGAGATACAATTCTATGAACAGTGTTGTCTATACGTTTGTGTAGGAAGGGTGTATTGGAGGGACCATTTTTTAAATTGTGTTGTCTATACGTTTATGTAGGAAGGGTGTATTGGAGATACCATAGCATGAACCATGTTTATACATTCATGTAGGAAGGGTGTATTTGAGATACATTTGTATGAAGTGTGTTGTCTATACGTTTATGTAGGAAGGGTGTATTGGAGAGACCATTGTATGAACCATGTTTATACGTTCATGTAGAAAGGGTGTATTTGAGATACGTTTGTATGAAGTGTGTTGTCTATACGTTTATGTAGGAAGGGTGTATTGGAGAGACCATTATTTGAACTGTGCTGTTTATAAGTTTATGTAGGAAGGGTGTATTGGAGAGACCATTGTTCGAACTGTGTTGTCTATATGTTTATGTAGGAAGGGTGTATCGGAGAGACCAGTGTTTGAACTGTGTTGTCACGTTTGTGTAGAAAGGGTGTATCGGAGATACCATTGTTTGAACAGTGTTGTCTATATGTTTGGGTAGGAAGGGTGTTTTGGAGATACCAGTGTATGAACTGTGTTGTCTATACGTTCTTGTAGGAAGGGTGTATTGGAGAGACCATTGTTTAAACTGTGTTGTGTATACGTTTGTGTAGGAAGGGTGTATTGGAGAGACCATTGTTTGAACTGTGTTGTCTATACGTTTATGTAGGAAGGGTGTATTTGAGATACGTTTGTATGAAGTGTGTTGGCTATACGTTTAAATAAGAAGGGCGTATTGGATATACCATTGTTTGAACTATATTGTCTAAACGTTTAAATAGGAAGGGCTTATTGGAGATGAACAGTGTTGTCGATACGTTTATGCAGGAAGGGTGTATTGGAGAGACCATTGTTTAAACTGCGTTGTCTATACGTTTATGCAGGAAGGGTGTATTGGAGCGCCAATTGTATGAACTGTGTTATCTATAATTTTATGTAGGAAGGGTGTATTGGAGAGACCATTGTTTGAACTCTGTTGTCTATAAGTTTTTGTAGAAAGGGTGTATTGGAGAGACCATTGTATGAACTGTGCTGTCTATAAGTTTATGTAGGAAGGGTGTATTGGAGAGACCATTGTTTGAACTGTGTTGTCTATATGTTTTTTGTAGAAAGGGTGTATTGGAGAGACCATTGTTTAAACTGTGTTGTTTATAAATTTATGTAGGAATGGTGTATTGGTGAGACCATTGTATGATCTGTGTTGTTTATACGTTTATGGAGAGACCATTGGTTATACCATTGCTTGATCTGTTTGGGTTTAACACATATATAGGAACGGTATATTCAAGGGCCCGTGTGTAAAAGAAGCTGGCACGAAATATACCATTTTTATGAGACGTTTATTAATTAGGAGTCAATGTGTAAAGGAGGTACATTGGCTTCGAGCAGCATTTGGTCCGGTTACACGTGATCATTTTGGTGCACGGTATATTTTGCCTGTCAGTGTTGACTGCGTCAATGTGGAACAGTGATATACTGTATAAGTGGTTATTTCCGCGGGTCGAAGAGTTAGCGAATACGGCATTTCAAACATTTAGCGTGCGGAAATATAAGCGAATTCCCCTTTTCTAACTTGCGTAAAAATAGCTTTTCATAAGAAACACTAATGTGTCTGGCTTAATAATTACATTTTTGCTGCATGACAACATTATTATCCCTTATATGGAGCCAGCGAACGTTCATATATAAGAGAATGTGCTGCACATTACTAAAATTACTGAAATTGCTGTTTGTCATTTCTTTATAAAAAATAATTACTTGAAAACGAACTATAGTATTTATTGAGGAAAACAGAATATGTGTAATTATCAACCTGAGAAAAGGCTAATTTATTTATTTATTTAATAAAACAATCAAGCCTATTTTATTATTTGGTGCTGAAATTTGGGGAACAGGAAATAATGAAGTAATCGAACGAGTACAGTTGAAATTTCTAAAGTACGTTCTAAAACTTAAAAGGTCAACATCGGGTTACATGGTAAATGGCGAGACAGGTTGCATGCCTATAAATATCGATATAGAAGAAAAAAAATATATCTTTCTGGTCAAGAATTGTCAGCAATGAAAATGATAATTTTCCAACCAAAACTCTCCTCCATTATCTATGAAAATATGTATGCTATTAGCAGAAATTATAACCATGAATCTTTTAAGAAAAAAAATGTCCGTGGCTTTATGCTGTTCAATCTATTTTAATTAAGTGCGGTTTTAATAATATTTGGAACAAATATTCACAAATAGCAAATGGCTTAAAAAGGCAGTTAAATACAAACTGAAGGATTTATTTATAAACGCATGGTACTCGTTAGTTGAAAATTCTAGCAATAGCACATTCTATAGATTATTCAAAACTTCATTTGGTCAAGAACAATATCTATCCAATACCCCAAAGTCTCTATTGCCTTCTATCATAAAATTTCGCACGAGAAACCATAGGTTACCTGTAGAAACAGGAAATTGGACAAGATTACCATTTAATCAAAGAACATGCAACAACTGTGAAAATAAGTTAGGAGACGAGTTTCATTATCTTTTCGAGTGTAACCTGTTTTCAAATGAACGAAAAAAAAATCAAACCATATTTCTTCAGAAATCCGAATGTATTTAAATTTGTACAACTTATAAATACTGGAAATAAAAAGGAGTTTTTAAAATTGCGCAAATTTGTTAAATTTATATTGTCACAGCTAAGATAAATGATATTTTGTATTTTCATCTCCGTACATTTTATGACTCTCCGATGCCCGAATGGGGGGTATCATTTATTATATTCTAATACTGACATATGACATCTAGATATGAAAGGCGTTATTGTGAAAACTCATCATATTTTGTTAGAATTGAATTGTACTATTATTTTCTTATGAGCCTCCAATATATTGTTAAAAAGTCTCACCTCATTTATTCATGTATTCATGAAATGAGTGAAATAAAAGGTTTTTAACTTGACTTGACTTGACTAACAATATGCATTGAAGTAAATCCTTTTGTTACATTTTGTAAAGGTGTGAAATGCAGTTTTAAAAGTCAGTATGTTGTCTCGCTTCTATACTCGCCTATGTCAGTTTACGGTAAAAAGGCAATATGTAATAATATTTACTATTAAGAGAATTTGCAGAATGATGTTCGGTAAGATAAAGAAATAGTATTTAATGGATCGCGATAATTTTATTTTAACGGTACTTGGTAAAATCCAAAAACGGGTAAAGCAGGTGTTTTATCCGATAAGTGGTGTTAATTTGTATTGTAGTATTCTTAACTCTAAATGCGATGTATTTTTTCAGAACGATTTGTAGTCTAGTGGATAGGGTGTCGGACCTCTATTCTTTTTATGTTGGTATGGTGTAGGTTCGAGCCCTTCTTCTTTTTCTTTCTTTTTTTTTTTTTTGATTATTTTTACTTACTTTTTTTTTTTTACTTATTCATAATGTTTTTAACGATCGCAACATTGGTTGGTTTCATTTTCCTTTCTTTATTTATTTTACAATTTAATTAATAGATGCAATGTCTATTCTAATATGAGATCCTGTGAAAAATGTCAATAAGTGCTCAGTATAAGTGCACAAGAAAATCATGATACAAATAGTTTTACTTGTATTCCTTCACCAGGTAAAACATCCTGGAAAAAATAAAAAAAAGTAACTCGTCCTGTATTCGAACCAGCACCGTAAGCTTACAAATCATACATGTTAACCACTAGACCACGCCACTACTTATATCAGTTTTGCGAATTTATGATATTTGTCATAGAATATGTACACTTGATTCCCTATTTCATTGTTATGGGTTGATATGTATTAGTAAATAAAGGCCACAGTTATCGCGTTTTGTTAATACATGTATTACCTGTTTTACTTTATCCCTTTGGAGGGCATTATTTACAAACGTCGTGCGATTTTATGATTTTGTTTCATGGAAACTTTTGAAGTGCTTTTTGAGGATTATAAACAGAGGTTATGACTATATTTGTTTGGAGATAAAATATACACGCTCTGAAAGATAGTCTTTGATTAATTAGCTCATGAATTTTGAAAAACTGAATCATTCAAACTGTTTTGAGGAGCTGGTAGATGAATTCTAGATTCAGTTGTAACCATTTGTAGTGAGCACCATAACTTTACGCTCGAACATACAAAACTTTTAAATCTACCGTTGTTATGCAATAATAAGAGGTGGTTAATATACGGTTTAGTTGTGCCTTCTTGCCATAATGGCACACCTAGTGGCATAATTACCCGAGGGCTTTAGCCCGAGGGCCTTAATGGAACTGTGTGTGTCATTATGGCTAGAAGAAGGATCAAACCAGTCGTTTATTGACCTTTTTATTATATACATTTGCTTCATAGTATCTATTTTGGTATTTTCATTTCACATATTTTCCAAACCCTTAAAAGCATTATTTGTATTGCTTTTTTCATCGACAATGCCGTCAATATTTAAAAATCGACCTGAAAATGATTCAGCTGTAATAACGGTTTTAAACGGCTTTTTTGTTACTATTTATAGTAACGTATATAATAATTTACAATAGCTCTATGTTTATACTCGAATGGATGCATTATTCTTATTATGTAAATATTACGGATTGTAGACATACATTTTGAATAACACATAGATATATATGTTCAGTATGTTATTTAAAAAATAATTATAATGTATCTTTTTGTGTGTTGTTAATAATGTATTTGTAAGATATATAATTTTTTTGGTATTGAGTACTCCCTCTTAAAGTGGCCTAAAATAGAACAACTTTCAAAATATTACGGGGTATAATGATTACGCAGAATCAGGGTGTACGACGGTCAATATCTTTATACTAACTATCACTCGGCTCAACATAATTAAGGTGGAATACCTCTAATCTGAAGTTATTGGGTTCCGTTTCGACATTTTGTTTAATATAAGATCCAGCATATTCCTCATAGAATGCGTATTTTACTTTTTTGATATTTCTGTAACTTTTCTCTCTGCAAACCTTCAAACACGACCATTGACGTCCAATTTTTATGAACCGCGATTTCACGTCCGTCAGACGGTTTTCGTAAATCGTTCTATGCATTCTACAAGAATCGAATTGCTTGTTTCTCGTCGTATTTTCTTTTAAAAAGTCATTAAAATGGTGTATAATTTGTGTTTTTTTTCTTTTTTTCCAGCGTCAACGAAATGCAGATTTTAAACGTTCGCATGCGAGTTCTTTAGGAGTTCTGTCCTGGTCAGATTATAGCTTACTGACTGCTGGTGAAGTAACACTATTAGCATACGAATAGTATACCTACATGTATGAATTTTCGTTATTTTACATATCTACGGTTTTTCTGTCAAAGATACAGCCTTGTGACGTCAGAAGTGTTATGCTACTAGGGCAGGGTCGGGTATTACTGAACACTCCAGCGATTATTTTGGTTGTTCGGTAATCAACACACATTACCGATCAAATCGGCACTTCCGAACAGAAATATCAGGGTATTTCCGAACATTATGGTATGACAATTTTATGAATACTGACGAGTTCTTTATTTTCAATCTTTTAAGACATATATGTGAATAACATATGAGTACAGTACATTATTCATTTGATACTAAAAAGTCAATCATACAAGGTCTGAAAAGGTAAATTATAAATCATAATGCAGCCTTATTCAATGTTATGTTAAAGTCAACCAGTGTATTGTGGTTACCAGCATGTGACAGAGGGAATGAGGACTAACTGCAACCATTCTCATGACTCTGCATTGTGTCGTTAGTAGTATTACTGCCAAATGGAAACCCGGCGAGTTTTTGCTGGTGGCCAAAGTTAATCAAATACTTATTTAATTAATTTAGTTCTTTGCTTTATTTGATCTAAACTAAAATCGTCAATTCAGTGTCAATTAGGTGCATTCATCTTCTTTTCAGTTTCACGGTTCTTTTTAAGTCAATGGCCCTTAATAACATGTAGAGACAGGAAATTTAGGAATGTTTCTGTCCCACTCTTTGATACGTTTTCAATAAGCATTGTAAAAATGTTTAACGCATTAAAATGTTATTGCACTGTTCTTGACCTTCAACATATCAAAACTGAAACCTGTGGATGCCGGTATTTTTCTTACGAACAACATATTGTATCATACTGGTGACATTGTCCAGCAGAAATCTGCATTATTTTATCAATGGACCGTATATAACAGGGAATGACAGCAGTCATTAGCAAGACGCAAAATCATCAGCCATTTTAAAAGAAAACAAGAATAAATTTATTAATGACTGATAATATCATCATTTCGTTGGCCGATGAGTTAGCGTCCGATGAAAACTACAACACAGTTTAGTGGGAAAAGGCCGCGACTTTATTTAAAGATTTCTCATGGCAACTGGCAAGGTGAGGTAATGTTTAAAATGCACATACTATGCAAACAGCTAAAGATGTATGCTGAAAATAACCTAATTTCATTTGCCCAGCGACACTGCAAAGGTACAAACAAAATACATTAAATAAATAAGATAAAATTTGAATCAATCGAAAGAAAAACTATCCCCAGCGATGGCTGCAAAAGTGGAAAAAACTGTTAGCAATAAACATTATCAAAGAACCAATACGATTTGAATCATTATTTTCCGTCTTTTATTATTAATCACCTTGCCTAGTGCCATACCTGAAATGCACTTATGTGTGTTGAAGGGCCACTAAAATTATTATTTTATATACATATATATACATTATAAATAAATAAAACTGCTTAGTAAAATAAATTATAATTGCCCCAAGGTTAATAACAAGCGTTACTTATATCATATCAAAGTAGAAATTCGTTTAAAGTTTAGCAGTATATTAGAAAAACATAGAAATTTTTAGTGAACGAACAACATCCCTATAAACAACCCATCTGTCAAATCCATTTTTTTTCTATCCCGTAGAATTGGATACTTAAATATTCTAAAAGATTTGTCCCCCTACAAAAATAATGCCATTTGTACATAAATAAAATTAAACAATAGTCTAAAACGATATTTAACCTAGTTGTGTAAATATTAAGCGCTCGTACATTGTTGCAAATGCACCAAAACGAAGACATGTAACTTGTTTTAAACAATGATGAGGTTTTAAAGGCGCTGAACCCACCAAAGTGTGGCCCACTCACGCAGGCCCTTTTCGAAATTCAAAATATTTATAAATATGAGTAAATTGACAATGGATTTGTAGAATGAAAAATGTTTTATATGCTACATCTAGTTTTCGTGTAAAACAATTATTACTTTCTATGATTTCATGATATTTAAAATTTCTTCTCCAAAGCATGGACCTAACTCATCCAAACAAAATGGTCGAATTCTACCAGTGTATAAATGTAAACGTCTATTTTAAAGTGACATCCCTCAATTTTTATTATTATTATTTTCTTTTTAAACACGAGAATGTACTTTCATTATTTGATAATGTAAATGTGCCGCATTTGTGGAACATTTGTTAAGCATGTTAAACATACAGAGAAATAAACATAAACGATAGTAGAGCAATTTAAATGTGATGTAGAAAAAAGGGGGGTATAAATTATTTAATATTCTATAAGCGTTCAAAGTAGATTTAAAACATACGTTTATGTTTCTTATAAATATTTCCAATTTTACAAAACTAAAGCATTTTGGTGTCCTCATGGAGGCAAGCCCCTTTAATGTGATTAGAAAAATGGTCATGATAATGTTTCATTTAACAGCTAAATAAATAAAATGTATATATCAGGGACGATCCGACCTAAACATTTATTACCATTTGTTTATTTGTATATAAACATATATATAAGATACTTGCCTCTTCTAAAATAGAGATGTTTTACTGCAATAAATGGCTGCAGATACGAATCATCCTGTTAAATGAATGCTCATCTAGATTTTTGATCGGACGTCCATCAACACCACAGGTGTACAAACCATATAGACAATCACTGGAAACATGGCGACAGTAAGAAATTTGTGAACCGTTGTGCCAGTCGATGGAATCTGTGATGGCAATTATTTAGCCAATGCCGCTGAAAAATATGAATGAAACAGCAGCACAGCTGATGTAAGATTACGATAATGATCTTATATGTGATACTCCTTGGAAAACAAAACTCACAAAGAGAAAAGGGCCTGTAAGGCGGCTGTAAGATACAATCTGGCTGTCAGACATGCGTACCATGGAAGTGTAGTCACCCATATCATTTCTGATTTCTGACAATTTGTTTTACAATTTTAACTTTTAAATGTTGATCTGGAAGTTTTTTCCTTAAATTAGCACGAACAATAATGAAAGACTATCTATGACAATGCACTTGAATGCTAACTGGACAGGTCAAGATACTATGCCAGAATCACGCAAAAATACCAATTAAACATGAATCCAAACTGCCATGCCATTATGTGCGGAACTCAAATTAGCTATAAACAAAATTTTCTTGTACGAATTTTGCTATTTTTAACTAAAACCTACTTGTTCAAAGGACAAAAGGATACAGTACATTTATTGCGTATATAGTTATATCCCAATCACAGACCTGCACTGACCAAACAGACGGATACTCTTCAAGGGGGTCCTCTTTGGTGGGACCCTGGTTGTTAGAGGTTCCAGTTTGTTTAGTTCTGCTCATTGTTTTCTCGTTTAGGGCAAACCCATTATTTTAACTGGGGACCATACGCCGCTTTTCATGGAATTACACACTAGTGTAGCATTGAAGGTTCCATGTGCACCGCCGTATGAACACATCTGCGGATGCCTCTAAATTGTTTTTTTGTACTTTTAACATGTGTAAATGTTGAGTTCTGCTCAACCCGGGGCTAGAGGGCGTGGACGGTAGCATGCATTTCCACTACCGTCCATGAACAGGCTCAATCAAACCGAGCCTGCAACAATTTCGTTTTTGTTGTGTTGAGCGACCTGTGGAGTTTCCACTTTTTCTATTTAGCAATGACTTTTTTTTTTTTACTTTGCAACTCTCGACGTTGGGGACGGCCGATGAGAAGCTTAATTTACCTTAAAGTATATAAGTGCAGGCCTGTCAAAGGAAGCTGTCGCAGACGACAACTAGCCGACATTTTTTATTGTTAAGGCTCCCTCTAACAGTTAAGTGTTATTTATTTTACTCCTTAAACCAATATAAAGCATGTACTTGTGCCCCCACAACAGAAGTACATAGCCGCACAGATTATGAAGACGTGGCTGCAGGCAAGTTTTCTGCCAAACCAGGGATACAAACTAGCTGTATTTATCTAGGGGCCCAGACTGTCAAAAATAAATGTTAAACATTGGGTATATGGGCATTTTATACAACATTTTACAATTTAGGGGCCCAACCAAAAATATATGGCAAAGGGCTACTGGGCCGCGCTTATTTATATCCCTGCTAACGTACGCTTACACGCTTATAATCAGCCAATATATTTATCATTACATACTGTCGTACTGGGCAGCAGTATATGTAATTCATTTTTTTCTTTTTAAGCTAAAATCACATATGGAAAAAAATCCGCAACCGAGCATTCATGCTGACATTTCAGTCATTACACCAAAAGGTACAATAAAGTGTACAATAGCTCAATGCTTTAATCCACAACGCCGCTGTGAAAACTTATGAAGAACGAAAAACAACTTCCCATTACTTCCCATTTCCAGATTTTTATGATGCATAATTTTTGAAGTCCAAAAAATTATGTTTTAATGCAATGTTTAAAACAGAAAAGGGTTCAATGGCTTTCTATTGCTCCAAACTTGTGCGCCAATACCTTTATTCTATAAATTTAAGGTTAATACTTTGTTTCTAGTGCAGATGTATGAACATTTTTTTTAAACTAACATTTTTCTATAATGTTGTTAGTGAAAGCACAGTAAAATGTATACATTCATGTACTATCGCAATAATTTAGAGCATTAGAAAGCCATTGAACCCTATTTTGTTTTAAACTTAGCATTAGGACCTTTTTTTGGACTTCAAAAATTATGCGTCATAAAAATCTGAAAAGGGGAAATAATTCTATCAAAACTGAAGGCAACCAAGTTATTTTTATTTTAATTTGTATCATATGAAATGCTTAAGGTGATGTCACTTTTTGAATTTCCGGTGAATAACAAAAAACCAAAGAATATTCAGTTCTTTCCAAAAACTGTTATATTATGATTCAACCAAATAGTTTCCATTGTCTACCAGAAAGGAACAATTCTTATATCTTAATACTGAGATTTGATACCTTTATAACAGACAGTAAACTAAAACAATAGACATTCATATGTGACGTCGATGAGCTCAACAAAGCAATTTCAAGCACAAATATTAATGTGGAATGTAAAGTAAGTTACACACTACAATATCCGTCCAAGATACTTTCAAAAACAATGAATTTGCAGAATAGAGAGATAAAAGTAATTTTGACAGCTCGTGAAAACTAATGACAAATTTTGACAGGTATATGATGACTCATGACCTAATTAATTTTTTTCTGTTATTTCTAACTTCCAGTTTGATTTTCATAAAATAGATATTCTTTATTGTAGCTTACAACTCGTACATTAAAACAATAAAAGAATATATTGTTACCTCACTGTCGTTTTGTCTATCCATCTCTCGTACGAATTCCTATTGTTTCAGTCATTTGTCAGTAATTAGAGCAACTCACAGTGTTGCAATCATACAAAACACATCCCTTATTTTCACATAGATGTTGAGGATTTATCTAATGAGCACATGTATTGGAAACACAATTTCAATACCGACTGTGTATTGTAATAATACTAAACTATCTCAGCTGTGACATCTCCTTAATAAATGGACCAAGTTTGAAAGAAATATCTTTATTATTTTTTAAGAAATATTAGTTTTTATGTCGAAAGCCCGATCGGGCAATGTTACCAGTCTGCTAAATGAATACCACGCAATCATAGCTTATATGCAAGATAAATTCAGTGAAAGTCTATGTTGTTCCATTGCTGACGAGGATTGAAATGGCCATACAAACGTGGCAAATCCAAAAACGAAGTTCATGCTTTTTTCATTATAAATAGTTAGTAAAGGCAAGGTATTTCGACCTAATGAGTGTGCATATGCATAATGATAAATTCAAGTATAAATATGCATAATCTGCGACATATACATAGAACCTAAATATTCAAAAGGACACAATACGTGGAGTGTTACAGAAACATAAATGTAACGGTTTGGATAAAAAATGTATACCGATTTTGAAAACTATGTCTCTTTGAATGTTTGCGATTTGGACTAACTTTTTTAAATGCCAATCTTAAGATAATAGCGTTTGTTACTAATGATCTTTTTCGTATTTTGCATTGACTCAATATGTTATAATGTTAATTCTCGTTTATACACAGCTTTACCTTTTAGCTCAAATATGGAGTTTCTTGGTCTTCCCTAAATTATATTCTAGGTTATATATAAACAATTTTCTTTCGATTTGTAGTCTGCTGAGAACAGATCGAGGAGATAAAAGAAACTATCTATCTAGTCAACCCTTGCAAAACCAAAACGCGTATTTGGAAGACGAAAGTTGTATTTCGCATTTGAATTGAATATGTAAGCAGGCTGCAAATGATTGACCCAATGGTAATTTTCAATTTCATGATCCACATAAGTGTAAGCATTGTAAACAGGTAATATATAGGTCGCACCATGGAAAAAAGCTGTTCTGGGTAAACTTTTGTTGAGGTACGAATGTAATATAGAACGAATCGCTCTTTCATGTAGCTTCTGCCAAATATTAACAGTAAGGTGTTCCTTAATCGAAAACTGGCCAATTCGAACAAAACTACTAAATTTAGATTATTTGTGAGATTTATTGACGTGTATTTGTGACACCTAAAGTGTAATTAACTCTTAGAAATTACTATTGCGGTTAAATATATAACTGAGCTTTATGAATTCAAGAATAAGTGACAATGACATCGAACCTGCCTGTTTGAACAGCAATAACAACTACATTTTATCACAGCATTCAATAACACAAAGTCATTGTGTTAGTAGGATTGTTTAGGAGTGAAATTTGAAAAGGAGCCATGCCATTTACAATGCTTTTTTTCATGATGTTTTGTTGTATCTTTTGAAGTGTGATTCTAAAAACAGAAGAATATGATTACCAGAACTTTACAGACACTTAGCGGAGCAATCATCGATAGTTGATACAGTACTTGAAAACCCATTTAAAGGTGAACCTTCAATAGAAACCATTTAACTAAATGCACAGAAATAAATAATATGAATATTGTTTAAAATGCACAAAACAGTCGCAGTTAATGGAAGTCTGAAAAGGACATTGTATGCTGAGGGTTTCAATTAACAAAGAATGATTATGTACTGTAAAACGCAACAATTAACGACATATTCATTCCTACATGGCTAAACGTACAAAACGATTGAGTGTTGGTAGTTAGAAATGAATCGTGCATTATTTCTGCAGTCTGACTAAAGTTTTTGATCTTCATAAAAGTTAAATATGATGATAGATCTTTCTGTAAAATCGGATTTCCAATATCGCTATTTTTATTTTCACCAGTCTTTATTTATCTGTACCATAGAAGCGTTTGGTTAAAAGGAACCGGACTCAGATTTTGGCTAAAATATTTTTGCTTTAGAATAAAACTTTCATTATAAATTATGAATAATAAGAACATAAGATTTTGTTTCTAAACTATCTTTTAAAACATGTGAAATCAAGAAAAAATCACACCTGAGTAAAGTATCGAACCCGGGCCGCCGAAGCAAATAAATATATTCCCGCCTATTGACCAATACACCACAGAGGTACACGTACTATCGATGGCTAAATATACATTTTTATAATTAAGGCAGTTTACCTCCGGTACCCCTTACAAACACTTTTCAATTCTGAATAAAAAAATTAAAAGAAAAACAATTAAATTATCATATGTTTCTATCAGCGTTTTGATAACATATCGACAAAACTCGAATCCCAGGTTAAATACAGATTGTTTTAAAATTTAAACTTCTACTTTCACTTTTAAAATATTCAAATCAAGCTTCTGACTGGTCAGCATCTTAATAGCCTGTCTGCATATCCAATGCGTAGCGTTAATTGGGGATCATTTTAATCGGATTGATTATTTCTTTGAATATTTATTGATTTTCCGTCTAGAAATATTATAATTTACATAATTTAAGAAGCACCTGTGTCTTTTTGACAGTTGGATCAATGATGAAATCTATTAAGAACAAAGTGCGGCCATTCTGCGAGGTGACTTAATTGTGCAAAATGTCGACTGTTGTAACAGCCAACACATTTTAGGGACAATACACATTTTTGTCTATTACAAGCTGCAGAAGCCCACGGGAACGTTTGTGACTAAGACCAAAGGTCGAGGTCACAAACATATCTAAAGGGTCTCTGCAGACGTTAATAAACAAAACTATAAACGTGTTATATGGCTTTTATTGCATAAAACATGACGACGAGATTTATTGTTTTCATATATGATGACTTTACGAGTCTGGTACAATTATTAATCATTAGCATTCTGTTGTTCTTGGAAATGGTAAACATGTTTTAAATACCCGTATCCATAACCGGGATCCGTAAATCAACAACACTTTCAAAAGCACGAATTGAAGTGTTTTAAACATTTTTTATCACTCTATATTACAAACCAGACATAACTTTTGAGTACGGACACAATTTGAGTAAGGATGAGTACGAAAAAAGTGACAAGCTTTCAAGATTTACATAAATTCTGCGAGAAATTAGATAAAAAGAACACACCGATGGATACTTTCCAAAATCTTTAATATGAGTCCTAAAAATAAACACTTGCAGAAGTTACACGCGATTCAATCAATTCAGGATTATCGACAAAAATTGACCAGACGCTGAGCTTAAAAAAGTGAGTAAACAGAGGGAGAAGCGAGGATGCAGTGCGACATTCTACGGATTAGATTGTATCTTTAATGCAATAAAAAGCAATTATTATGTAAGAAACATGACTAAGATACCAGATGTCCATCTGCGCAAGGTTATATGTCCGTCACTGGCAAAGCATTCCAAAAATAAAAACCATGTATTAACAGCGCGTGAATCGCCCTGTTAATACATGATTTTTCTCCCGTTAATACATGGGCGAAGCAGTGAAAAAGACCTGGACCGATAGTCTAATACATAGAGAGATGTTTCCTAAATAATACTTTGCTTTCGATGAATTGAAATACAATAGTTGCATGGATAATGGTAAATCGAAGGAAAAGAAATAGACGGTGAATATAACCTGCTTTACGTCACAAACAGTCACAAGCTTTAAACGTATTTAGAAACTACTTAACGTTTGAAAGTCACTTTGTCGCTTGTATCAATTCAAATGATCACGATCAATTCTTGTCAATAAACGTTCAAAAGGTCTTCCGGCAATTTACCGAGAGAAGTATAAATACAACATACATTTGTATCTGTGTCATTCCTGTGAGGTTTTCCTAACTGTGGAATAATATTCGTACATTACATTATTTTGTCTGTATATAATAAGAAGCATATTTGCCAAAATGGTTGCAACACATGTCTTGCTTGTAGAAGCGATGCTCATTTTGTCCGCATTTGGCCAAAATGATTCGGTTTGGCAATATCAGCGGCTCTACAATCATCTTGAGAAAAAATTGTATGGTAAACTTCGACCAGTTCTTGACCAGTCCAAACCAGTTATAGTGGTTATTGATGCTCATCTTCTAGGCGTTCAGGAACTGCACGAAAAGGAGCAGTTGTTGGAATCAACGATTGCCCTAAGCTGCCGTTGGAAGTACGAAACTTTGGTATGGAACACATCAAAATATGGTGGAATTAACAGAATAAAATTTTCACCAAGAGATGCTTGGATTCCTGACCTTACTGTAGGCAACTCTGTAAACGCATTGTTTTTGCTAACAGAGACCAATGAAAACATGAACAGAATAACCGTCACAAGTAATGGAGACGCCAAGTGGGATACAGGGGGTAATGTGCTTACAGCTTGTCGTATGGACATCATTAAATATCCGTTTGATACTCAAACTTGCAATATCATAATTGGTAAATTGGAATTTGACAGTGAAGTATACATGACATCAAATAATGTCAACACTATATCGGCAAGGTATGAGGAAAATGGCGAATGGATGTTGGAAAGTGCAATAGTAGAGCAGAGACTGCTTTATCATGACGTTACCAACCTTTATATCAAATTAACTCTATCGCGGCATTCGTTCTTTTACATTTTAAACGTTATATTACCTGTGGTTCTTCTGTCATTTATGATGGTGTTAAGTTTTAAGATACCACCGGCTAGTGGGGAGCGTTTAGGCTACAATATCGCTTTGTTACTGACCTTCGTTGTGCTGCTTAACCTGATCGGTGACTCTATGCCAAGGGTATCAAAACATGTATCATACCTACAACTGTATGTAAACTATCAGCTTACTATTGCCGTGGTTGTTACCGCGCTTTCTGTCTTGTTAGTAAATTTTGCACACACACGAAACGAGGCCAACGTTCCTGTTATTGTCAAACTGTATTACAAGTGTTCTAGAAAGAGGAACAAAGCCGTCAACTTTACAAATTTAGAAGAAGTTTCCAAGACAGGGAAAACTGAGGCTGTGCAAGAAGGGGTGATGAAAGCAGAGTCAACTTTCTGCTCGGAGACTGACTTGCTCGTAGATAAAGAGATCGTGTTGCAGCATATTGGAAACACTCTTTCATGGGTTTTTGCGACAATGTTTATAACGTCGACAATTTTGTTCTTCATTGTCATTCTAATTTAGAACATAAAATCTTGTCAATGAAGGGATTGGAAAATAATAATAAAGACAATAAAGGTAACAATTTATGTAGTATGTCAAGAATTACGTTGTTTATTCAGAATGAATTCGATCACCGACCAGGCAACTATGGTTTTACTAAACTGTAATCAAACTCTTGAGAAGTGGTCTAATCAGAGTGAAGAGTGACGTCATCTGTCTATAACGGTTCAACCCACATGAAACAGCTAGTAGCTTAAGTTCCAATATGGCGGAAAAGCGAATTTTAGCGATAGGTTATTTTACAATTATTAGTATATATGGCAAATGTGAATAAGCTGCTGAGAAACGATGTGTAGTTTAAAATATCAATTTCCATACTCCCAAACTCTTTCGTCGACATCATTTTCAATTTGTTCCATAGTTTAAATTGGCCACCGTCTTTGGTAAACAACACTTACATAAGTGCGTTCGGTCAAAGACATGCGCAGTCGCACTTCCTGTACAACAGTTTGGTTGCTGATTAAATTCACTCTTAGTATGGCACATTTTTTGACTTATATACGTTTCTTTGTCAGCGTCAATGCATCAAGCGGTCGAGGTCTTAAATACACTCCCTAAAGGTTTAAAGAGTGCCGTCGTAACATATTGAATGTAGTTACACACTTTCTACAGTTTCACTTTCTACATGGAATATGTTTGATATTTCTATGGTACGTGTATATCAAGTGCATCAACATGAATTATAATTTACTAGTCATTGAAAGATAAATTAAATTTTGAAATAAAATGGGCTAGTCCCTTTTCAAATGTATTGTTCTTTTTAGGACGTGTGCTTTTTAATATTTATGCGTAATACGCGGGTAAATATGGTATATGTATTGCTGTACTTGTCCTATAAATGCAGCAATAAAACAGCATAGACACATGTATACTTGCAGCCAACGTTATGTTTCACAATCATAATAAACACTGAGTCCTGACAAGCTCTTGTCCGTAAGAAATAAATAATCCGTATGTTTCCGTTAATATTATATACCCTTAGCAAATGCGCTCATTTGATTGGTCGAGAGGGGCGCACGCGCGGGTCCGCAAAAGTGATATTGACCCGATTATTTAGAATCAACACTCAAGCGCACGAAGATGGGACAGGTCAGCATTCTGCGTCAGTTTGTGTCCTCTCGTCTTCAGTACAAGAACACGAACAAAGACACAAGAAATCAACTGCTTTTCTTCCCTTCATATCCTAGTGTTTTCGTGTCCTCGCCCCGAATACAGGAATGTCCGAAATGGCAGGAATCAGTCAGCATATTTTATGAAAATTATTCAACATATTTTAAAATAGATTTCATAATCAAATTCTTCTGAAAAGTCTTCTTTCGTGTTAATGTAACACGAAGCTACTGCCAGATCTGAATAGTAATGGTAATAGATATGATTACTGTTCCTAATAGCTATTTCCGAACAAATTATATAATTTTGGTCTGTAGTGTTTATAAATCATATACATGTATATAGAAACTGTAAACAGGAGAGATATTGGGTTGTAGCATTGTTTGGTCTATGCTATCATTACCAATTTGTAGAAGAGATGCATAGGAGAGAAGGTGGGTTATACCATTGATTGTTCTATGTTTTCTGTACGTATCTCGAAGCGGTACATAGGAGAGATATGCAGTGGGTTATAAACTTGTTTGTCTGTATTTTCTATAATTTATATAGGAAAGGCGTATTGGAGATACAATGTATGAACAGTGTTGTCTATACGTTTATGTAGGAAGGGCGTATTGGAGATGCAATGTATGAACAGTGTTGTCTATACGTTTATGTAGGAAGGGTGTATTGGAGAGACCATTGTTTAAATTGTGTTGTCTTTACGTTTATGTAGGAAGGGTGTATTGGAGATACCATTGTATGAACCATGTTTATACGTTCATGTAGGAAGAGTGTATTGGAGATACGTTTGTATGAAGTGTGTTGTATATACGTTTATGTAGGAAGGGTGTATTGGAGAGACCATTATTTGAACTGTGTTGTCTATACGTTTATGTAGAAAGGGTGTATTGGAGATACCATTGTTCGAACTGTGTTGTCTATACGTTTATGTAGGAAGGGTGTATTGGAGATACCATTGTTCGAACTGTGTTGTCTATACGTTTGTGTAGGAAGGGTGTATTGGAGAGACCATTGTTTGAACTGTGTTGTCTATACGTTTGTGTAGGAAGGGTGTATCGGAGATACCATTGTTTGAACAGTGTTGTCTATACGTTTGTGCAGGAAGGATGTATTGGAGATACCATTGTACGAACTGTGTTGTCTATACGTTCATGTAGGAAGGGTGTATTGGAGAGACCATTGTTTAAACTGTGTTGTCTATACGTTTGTGTAGGAAGGGTGTATTGGAGGGACCATTGTTTGAACTGTGTTGTCTATACGTTTATGTAGGAAGGGTGTATTGGAGAGACCATTGTTTGAACTGTGTTGTCTATACGTTTATGTAGGAAGGGCGTATTGGAGATACCATTGTATGAACTATGTTGTCTAAACGTTTAAATAGGAAGGGCGTATTGGAGATACCATTGTATGAACAGTGTTATCGATACGTTTATGTAGGAAGGGTGTATTGGAGAGACCATTGTTTAAACTGTGTTGTCTATACGTTTATGCAGGAAGGGTGTATTGGAGAGACAATTGTATGAACTGTGTTGTCTATACGTTTATGTAGGAAGGGTGTATTGGAGAGACCATTGTTTGAATGAACTGTGTTGTCTATAACTTTATGTACGAAGGGTGTATTGGAGAGACCATTGTTTGAACTCTGTTGTCTATAAGTTTTTGTAGGAAGGGTGTATTGGAGAGACCATTGTATGAACTGTGTTGTCTATAAGTTTATGTAGGAAGGGTGTATTGGAGAGACCATTGTTTGAACTCTGTTGTCTATAAGTTTTTGTAGGAAGGGTGTATCGGAGATACCATTGTATGAACAGTGTTGTCTATAATTTTATGTAGGAAGGGTGTATTGGAGAGACCATTGTATGATCTGTGCTGTCTATACGTTTATGTAGGAAGGGTGTGTTGGAGAGACCATTGTATGATCTGTGCTGTCTATACGTTTATGTAGGAAGGGTGTGTTGGAGAGACCATTGTATGATCTGTGCTGTCTATACGTTTATGGAGAGACCATTGGTTATACCATTGCTTGATCTGTTTTGGTTAAACACATATATAGGAACGGTATATTCAAGGGCCCGTGTGTAAAAGAAGCTGGCACGAAATATACCATTTTTATGAGACGTTTATTAATTAGGAGTCAATGTGTAAAGGTGGTACATTGGTTTCGAGCAGCATTTGGTCCGGTTAAACGTGAACATTTTGGTGTACGGTATATTTTGCCTGTCAATGTTGGCTCCGTCAATGTGGAACGGTGATATAACAAGTAAAAAGGCAATATTTTGTGTCTTCTCCATCCCTTTTTACCCTTAAATTAAAAATGATTTCAAGATAATTTTCTGCATGTACTTACTATTGAGAATTTGCAGAATGATGTTCGGTAAGATAAAGAAATAGTACATGTATTACCTCTTATACTTTATCCCTTTGGAGGGCATTATTTACAAACGTCGTAAGATTTTAAGATTTTGTTTCATGGAAACTTTTGAAGTGCTTTTTGAAGATTATAAACAGAGGTTATGACTATATTTGTTTTGAGATAAAATATACACGCTCTGAAAGATTGTCTTTGATTAATAAGCTCATGAATTTTGAAAAACTAAATCATTCAAACGGGTTTGAGGAGCTGGTAGATGAATTCTAAATTCAATTTTAACCATTTCTAGTGAGCACCATAACTTTATGCTCGAACATACAAAACTTTTAAGTCTACCGTTGTTATGCAATAATAACAGGTTAATATACGGCTTGGTTGTGCCTTCTTGCCATAATGGCACAACTAGTGGCATAATTGCCCGAGGGCCATTATGAAACTAGGTGTGCCATTATGGCTAGAAGGCAAAACCAGCCGTTTATTGACCTTTCTATTATATACCTTTGCTTCATATTTATCTTGGTATTTTCATTTCACATATTTTCCAAAAACTTAAAAGCATTATTTGTATTGCTTTTTTTCATCAACAATGCCGTCAATATTTAACAATCGACCTGAAAATCTTCTTTTTCTTCTTCTTGTTCGCAACTACACTGTCAGACCAGTAGCCTCGATGAAACTTGTGATTTGCCGCAGATCCTCAATGCCTCCATACAGTTTCTGGTGGATTGATGTATCTATCGGCCAAGTCGCAGCTCGCTCCTGGTCATGCCCTTTACATCTCTGAAGTATATGCTCCGCAGTCTGATCTTCCTCACCACATGGACAAGTTGGCGATGATGCCAGTCTGTATTTCTTGTACATGTGAGCATTGAGCTTGTTGTGCCCTGAGCGGAGCCTGACCATCATCACTTGTTCAGACCGATCAAGGAGATGAAAAGCATCTTCCTCCATCCTTGGTCTCGTTAGTTCTTTGATGATGGTGACTTTCTCCTTGTAACTCACAGGTTCTGTTGGTTGATCTGACTGAGCTCCTAGCTTAGCCAGTTTGTCTGCCTCTTCATTGCCTGCAAGTCCACAATGGGATGGAATCCACTAAAATGCTACTTTGCAGGTTATACTCAGGCTCTGCATTCTCCTGACTAGCTGCGGAGCTTTATTGTTGATCAGAGCTTCCATGACAGACAGTGCATCTGTTGAAAGACGACTGAGGAGCTTTCTTCTGCCGAGTCTTCAACCATTGAGACGGCCTTCATGAGTGTTTCAGTCTCTGCCTTGTAATTGCTGCAGTGTTTTCCTGTGGCTGCATGTAGTGTTTCTCTCTTGCCAGATGGGTATTGAATGAAACCTCCTGCTCCTCCATCTTTGACGGCGCATGTGGCTGATCCGTCTGTATAGACATGAGTCCATGATTCCAGAGGATAGTCTTTATTAATCATAGCAAATATGAGGCTCTTCCGAATGCCTTCATACTCTTGCTTCCCGCGGTCAAGATGAGGAACAGCAAGTCTCACAGTCACTGAGGACAGATCATTCGCTAGTGGGTTTACAATGTCTTTACTACCTAGGGGTATGTTGGTATGTTCAGCTCAGATTTGAACTCTTGATTGAGTTTCTTTGCCTCATGAACCTGAAAATGAGTCAGCATCCTTTCACCCGCCATAATGTCGTTGCTACATGACGTCAACGTCAGAACGTGCTTACGTTCCGGTTACCCGGGGCCATTATGATTATGGCGCGTGAGGCGCACTTCGCCATTATGGATTCGTCAACAGAGGCCGTAATGACGGTTTTAAACGGCTTTTTGTTACTATTTATAGTAACGTATATAATAATTTACAATAGCTCTATGTCTATACTCAAATGGATGCATTATTCTTATTATGTAAATATTACGGAATGTAGACATACATTTTGAATAACCCATAGATCTATATGTTCAGTATATTATTGAAAAAATATAATGCATGCTTGTGTGTTGTTAATAATGTATTTATAAGATATATAATTCTTTTTGGTATTAAATACTCCCTCTTAAAGTGGCCTAAAAGAGACCAACTTTCAAAATATTACGGGCTATAATGATAACGCAGAATCAGGGTATACGTACGGTCCATATCTTTATACTAACTATCACTCGACTCAACATAATTAAACGCATTCCAAACATAACTTTCCGCCATATTTGTTTGCCTTCATGTGGTACATATATACAGTTCCTTGTGTCTGGTAACGCAGCTCAGTCACATATTTTTGGGCGGGAAAAATAACCACAGAGATACGAAACATGTAATCACCAGCTTTCACAAATCATCAATACAATACAACATATTGTTGCATCCCCCGTCTGTTTTCTAAGTGTTTTTTCTTTTTTCCAGCGCCAACGAAATGCAGATTTTAAACATTAGGATATGACTTCTTAAGGTGTTCTGTCTTGCTTAGATTATAGCTTACTGACTGCTGGTGAAGTAACACAATTAACATATTTATAGTATACATATGAGTTTTCGTTTTTGACTTATTATATACCTACGAATTTTCTGGCAAAAAAAAAAAGCCTTGTGAAGCCTCAGAAATGTTAGGTCGGGTATTACTGAACACTCCAGCGATTGTTTTGGTTGTTCGGTAATACATAATTATGACTCGTATTGGAAAATGTTAACATGCTGTAAATTGTGTGTCTTTTTATTTGGGCCTATTTGCGAACTAACACATCGACATTTAAGCTGGTAGATCTAATATCAAAATAAAGTGCATATGCAATTGAAGGTATTACCGATCTTATCGGCACTACCGAACAGAAATATAAGGGTAATTCCGAACATTCTGGTATGACTGTGCTGAATACTAACGAGTTCTTTATTTTCAATGTTTTAAGACGTACATATGTGAATAAATTATGAAAGTCCGAAAAGGTAATCATAATGCAGCATTATTCAATGTTTTGTCAACCAGTGTATTATGGGCAGGCGTGGATCCAGCCAATTTTCTCAGGGGTGGGGTGTGTGTGTTTGGGGGTAGGGTAGGGGGTCCGACCGAACCCTTACTATGACAAACATGTGTTTTTATAAACTAAATAATTTGATGTGATTTTTGTGGATGTTAGCCGTTTACAAGTATAGTCAACGTTTCCAGTTCTAGCCACGAGGAGGCCTCCACATTTAGAACTTTTTTTTTCATTTTATTTTTTATTGTCACTTTTTACATTTTCTGTGTGATGTCAGTGTGTGCAAACGCAGCATAACAGTATGATTCCGACCGACCGCTTTACCTGCAATGTTTGCTGATGAGGTCTCAGCCATAGGCATCTAATCATATAAGACACTTGATTGGAACATACGCCTTTTGTTTTGCCCTACGAACGTTTAACAGACTATCTTTGTGTCAATCTGTTTTGCATGGTGCAAATGCATTAGCGCTAATGCTGATAATCTGTCCTCATTCATGGTGCTTCGCATGTAGCTTTTAATTCGACGAAGTCCAGAAAATGAGCGCTCAGCCTCACATGAACTGACAGGTAGAGTACAGCCTATGTGCAGAAGGGTTTTAATGTCTAGAAAAACATCTCCGTCCGTAATTTTGTACGTATCCAGAAGACTGTCTGGCTTAACCCCCTTTTCAACAAGTTTTCCACAAGCCCTCTTCCATTCTAATAATTTCACTATCAGATCATTCGAGGATGAGTTTTGTAAGTCGGACTCCCAGAAGAGCAAATCAGTTGAAAGCTTTTGCATTTCCTACTCTGACAGGTTTATCATTTGTTCGGGGATTAAACAGGCCAGAGTATAAGCAGCATGGTCGTCTTTCTGAAATCTGTCATTAAGTTCATTAGACAAGTGATCCAAGAACGGAATTGCAACTGAAAGTTTGAAGTACTCTGGAGGACTTTAGGCAGTTATGTTTGATCTCTTTGATTGTCTACTGCACGTTCGTGGGGCCTTTTCTTGGATTTTCAGCTCGTCTGCAATGCGTTTGTAGTCTGCATACCATATTGTGAACCCTCATCTCTTTAACTCTTTCGACCCGGTCATTTACGAGATTGCATGCCTTGTACACGTCCAAATCGCGCTTCTGAAGCTTTGACGCTAGAGGCTTGACTGTCTCCAGAATAGCTCTAATGCAAATGAATGTCACGAGAAATTGAAATGACAGCAAAGTACCCAACAGACCTTGTGTGGTTATTTTAGTCTCAATGCAAATGAATGTCACGAGAAACTGAAATGACAGCAAAGTACCCAACATACCTTGTGTGGTTATTTTAGTCTCAACATCTCACGACCAGTTATCTTCTGCGTTCTCGCTGAGTGAGGGATCTATTATGTACCGGAGGCACTCAATAACCACGGCATACATGTCGTAAAATACGTCGTAGCATGTATGCCGTTCTACCCACCTGGTTTTACACAAACCAAAGAGCTTCTTTCTGTTTGTCTCAATGCCATGTTGTACAAGTACACGCTCAAAATAGCATTGTCTTTTGGGCGACGCATCAAGGAAGACGAACGTGGAATTTACTCCACCAGTCATGTTTCTGTTTCTGCAGTGTGTGTAAACAGCAGGTTTATTCATTGCCTTTATTCGGGCTTGACATTCATATTCTAAGTCTTACCATTGTTATTCTATATGTCGTTATTCTTATTGTATGTTCGATATTCTTATTGTAAAAGACGTTATTGTTGTTGTATATTCATTATTGTTTTTGCAAGCTTGATATTCTTATTATATGTGTGATTTCCCGTGATATAAGTAGCACAGCGACGCTATGCAAATACAATCACATAACATAGAATAAGAATGACACGTTTTGTAAATAGAAACGTCAGATATTGAACAACAATGATGACTTTTACCATAAGAATATCGAACATACAATAAGAATAACGACATATACAATAGCAATGGTAATACTTAGAATATGAATGACACGACGTTGAATAACAATATCAAAGATACAATAAGAATAACGAAATATAGAATAACAGTAATGACTTTTAGAATATGAATGACAAGACATTGAACAACAATAACAAACATATAATAATAATAACATACATATATAATTTAGCAATGTTTGACATGCCACAGCCTGCAGCTTTGTAATCAGTTTCATCTGCAGTTTCTAGATTCGAATTTTTTTACTGTTCTGATTGGTCCTTGGTTTGCTCATGACTTTCAGAATCGGTGGTTGACGTTTGATTGCAATGTGATTCAAATTTGAAAAACAAAATCAGATATTTTCTGCTTCTTTAAAGGGTGTTGCCCAGATAATACCCTTTCAGAAGACTGTTTTGTGTCATCAATCACATGACAAAAAACAAAAAGATTTTGTTGTAACATTTCTTCATGCAGATTTGAAGTATGTGTCCACATAATGTAAATGCGGGCCAGATTTAGAATTTTCTTCAGGAAAGCCTAAAGGACGTATAGTCTGGTTGTGCATTTGTCTGCTGATGACAACATTTGGTAATTGTGGAAATATTGTCACTATTGAGCGGCTAAAGGCATTTGCGGTGGCAAACAGGGACGAGTACTGCCCGTCTTTGTCTGACTTCATGATTTCATTCTTCAACGATTTTGGGATATCATTGGGGACTCTAGCATCATCAGAGATCGAGGTTTCGAAAATATATTGAAATTCGGATGGTTTGCTCGACATTGCTGCATATGTGTTATTGCTTGTGTATTTCATAAAGTTTGTGAGCAACTCATACACACACCGAACCAGACACTTGCCGTGGTGATTTTCTGTGCCAAAAACAGAATTTGAAACGGACCGAAAAAGAAACATCTCCAACAACTTTCATGAGAGCAATGTTTTGCTTGATTTCTGTATCTTTTGAAAACAAGCATTTCGAGATTTCGTCTTCGGGGGAAGAAATTTTATCACGTGTTACAACTGCCTTCGGGAAAGCGTTTTCACAGCATTTGCAAAGGTCTTTCGCGCTGACTTCCACTTGGATGCTGTCACATTTTCTGACTCCATATTGCGGTGTTAACTTCTCAAAATGTAAGACTGAACAGTTAAACGTATCAAGATCAAGTATCTCAAATGATAAACTGGGTAGATCTAATTTTGTTTGAAACTTAAAAAACCAAACTCTTATATTTCTGACATTCAGAAAAAAAGAAATATCCAGAAAATTCTAATTCTTTGTCTTATAGATGCTGTGTCTACGAGTGCAGACGGGACAGCAAACAATAAGATATGAATATAGTTACATTATATATTAGTGACGAAATATAATGACGTCATCTCATGATGTCATTCAGGAGTAGTACACACGGTGCACAATCACGTGACTTGTGACGTTTCAACTGGGCTATCACGCCAAGCAGAATTCGTAAACAAAACGTTGGTTTTGAAGGTAAAGTTTTCAAAGATATATTTTTGTGAAAATATCATTATCCACGTGCAGTAAACTTTACAAAGTATTGCGTTGGTAGGGAAAAACGTTACCTGCGTTAATTGCGGCATTGCATTCAACGAAAGGAACGAGAAAATTGTGATTTAAAATAGTGCTTTCTGTGAGAGCTTTTGGACTTTAGAACGGACATTTTTCGACTTCGGCGATTTGTCCAGAAATACGCCAATTTTTGAGCGAAAATTCTACCAAAATGATCTTACATATCAAAGAGAACGCAGCGGTGACAACTAGTTGGTCGTTTATCGAGGAACAGTCGCCTGGGTTTGGTTTTCAAGCCATTTGAAAATACGCTTGCTGTGGAAGCATTGCGGTTTGTCCGGGTTACCAGCAAAACTAAAGCAGACACGGACATATGTTATATCACCGGAGGTACGCATTGATATAAGGACTTGCACCGGTTAGGTGTCATTTTACACAAATATATATTTAAAAACTTTACCTTCAAAAACACCGTTTTGTTTACGAATTCGGATTGGCGTGATATCCCAGTTGAAACGTCTTAAGTCACGTGGTTGTGCACAGTGGTACAGTGACTCCTAGTTTAACAAAACGGCTTAAATTACTTAAGCTCAGCTGAAGCTTCTATTGCTTTTGTAACTGAAACAAAGCTTACTTTCTTCATACACGGTGTCCAAAAACACGGAATCCAGATTGAGACTGCTATTTTACCGATTATATGTGTACATATTGCTGAATATGAATTACGTCGGGGTCGAATGTAGCAGCAGCGACATACACTTTGAATGCTGTCCTAATGTGTTAACTATTAAAATAAAAATAAATAAAAACTTTTGACAGGTCGTTAGTATCCTGACAGAAATTATCCCACCCACACAGCAAGAGCTTAATTCATACCGAAATTTGCGTATGCAAAGTAGTGACTTTAAAGGTAAAAATGCCATTATGGTAATATACAAGTTCTGTATAGTTACTAAATTTTTCAACAATTTTCAATATTTTTCCTATTAGTTCCGATGTTTAACAAGTCACAAGTTATTAGGAGTATAGCCTAGTAAGTCAATATTAACCTTTATCCTGTTAAATGTCTATAATGGACTAGTCCATCATTCAATTTATACAGTACCGCTTATTATTCAAAGGGGAGTTCACTGAAAAGTTACTGATTGAATATCGTGTAGGGCAGACCATGATCAGCCTGCAAAGGCAGAATAACTTGCCGCCAGCAGGCTAAAGATTAAGTGAATGAAATGTGTTTAATTTCTGCGAAGAGTATAATTCTCTGAGGATTTTAACTGAACAGAACAGAATAGAATACATATTTTATTTAGGTCTTACTAGAATATTTATAGTTTATAGTTACATACACACAGGTCATACATACACACTCTTCATCAGAATTCTGTTTAAGAAATACTATATAGCAGAATCATGTTTAACCATTAGCCCGCTAAATTTCTGAAATTGACTGGTCTATCATCTAATTTGGGCAGTGCCATTTATCATTGGAAGGGTGTGTTCACTGAAAATTTATTGACTAAATAGCGAAGAGTACACTTGCCGCCGGTGTAACATTTAATACTGACGTCCTTTTTCAATGTTGAGACCTGACCCCGCCAACATCAACATCAAATTTAGATCAATGGGGTCAATTTTCAACGGGGTCAATATTTAATGTTACACCGGCAGGCTAAAGTTTACACGTGCGGAGTATTTTCATGATAGAGTAGCCCAAGTGTATTTGGCGTATGGCCGACTCGTATTGTTGAGATATATTGAACAAAGATCTGCTAATATACTATTTCGATGTAATATGTCCTTTATGAAATAGGGAAGCACTATTCCATGGCACGTGTGTGGTACCAAATGTAGTAGGTCGACGTGACGTCAACGCGTAACCTTGTTTTAACAGGGTTCAGTCATGTGAAGTAACAAGTCCCGCGGAATTAATAACTTAGGAGTGCGTAGACGTCACGCGCCTAATAATCGATACAGTGTGTGTGAATTAAGCTGTCATATCATTTCGATTCTGAAACGTCTTTTATATAATACAGTAGATCAAATGTGGTAGTGCTCTTTCTCGGCGCTTCTACGGAGACGAAAATATGCATGTATGTTTCTTATTTGGATAGTTTATATTACTCAGTGATAGACAATATATACATGTATTTTACAGAATATGTAGCGGTATGCAATAAAAATGATATCCTTCCCCACTTCGTTCACAATTGTAAAGGTACATTTATTTAAATCAGTTTATAAAAATTCACACTTCCTTCTAGAATTACGAAAAGTCTCACAGAGAGAAAGTAATAGCAACTATGAATTGTTTAAATGTTTAAAATAGTTGTGATAACCGAGCCTACGAAAGCTTTCTGTAACGGAACAATTCTCTTAAACTTTTGTTTTAAATCCTGGTCAGTTTGTTTATAATTTAACAATGTCATGACGTCTATGCCGATATTCGATATTTCTTTTCGGTGATAGAATGTCTATATAATTATGTGGAAAAAAAACTAAATAAAGCATTGATGAGTACTTTAGAAACAATATACTTGTATATGTAATAATTTCTGAAATGATCCTTTAAAGCATTATGTATCAAGTTTTAAAACAACCTTTTACTCGCCACTACTAGAATCGCTGCAAAAATGAGTAATGGCAGAAAGGGCATTCTCATGGTGTCAACTCCATTACACTTGTAGGTAGAACACAAGCATAGATCTCCATAACCATATGGAGTGTCTCCCGTTTGGCAGTCATTCATCTTCCACAGGTCGCCGTAGACGTCGCATGTCCTCCAAACCTTTCCATCTACATAATAGAACGTTTACCATTAGAATACACCAGACAGTTTGTTTTTCATTTTAATACAAACAATACACATGCCTATGAGGTTATAACACACTAAATAGCCACCACTACATATTCTATATAAAATGACAAGTTTTCACAATGCTGCAATACACACCTAGACCCATTTTAAATTTCTTTAACTTACATTTTCTTGTAGAGCAACATTTATACTGTAAAAATATCCAAAGAAAAGTAGGAGTCATGTTTGATGCAAGAAAAATATTTCTGGTCAAACGGACACACCGTAATTTTTACACTGAAATGACAATCACAATTTAGGGTAGGGGTGTATGAATAAATTACACATGTTAAATCAGTTTGGAGTCTTTTTTCAACATGCAAATGCTACCAGTATGTCAAGTATAGGCATGCAATATGATTTCAACCGATATATAGCAATGATTTCAAGGAAAAATCCTTCTTACAGCAAAAAAAACAAAACAAACAAACTGAGAACTATTTGAATCCGCCATTATGAGGTGCTCAGGCTATTTAGTGTCTGTATGCCTATGAAGCCATCTTAACTGGCGTGATCTTTACATTACAAAATATAAATACCAGTAGCTACCATTGTATCCAAGTGAAAAAGGGTAATTTATAATACATTTATTTACTATTCATACAGATACTTTTACAAAGATTTGTTTGTTTTTAAAATTGGCAATACATGTAATACATCATAATTATATAAAATTCCTCTAGGTTCTAGGTTTGAATACCAGTGGGCGTTTAATAGCACAGATAGAAATCGTCCTACCTTCTTTTCTCTTTCCCTTTACACAGTAATGTCTGCAGGTGATTAATTCAGCGTAAGCAGATTTGAAAGGGTCATTGCAATTAACGTTTTCGCTGCAATTGTAACATGCCAGTGCCTTTACTCCTGTTAAAAGACAGTTGGCTAAAATAAAAACAACTGTTACAACATAAAATTGCTTATTGATGAAATATTTTCCCTAGTGAAAAATGATAAACATTACGCCTGTCAGTGAAGAAAGCTGTCCCCGTCACTGCTGAGGGTTCGTGACTCGTGACCCTACATTGGATAAATAAAGTTCAAAATTTTAGATTCATTCATTCAGCTAGCCCGCGGAGAAGCGACTATTTTGTAATTGAGAGGTTGCATACGTGTAGGTTCAAAGAGCATCTCATGCGACAAAAATTACAAAAGTAAAACTTATTCACATAAAAGTTATGTGTAAGCGTACAAGTTATGTATCAGGTAAAGATTACCTTATAGTCTTTCACATTTTGTATGAGCATGTGCATGATGTCGCTGTGACGTGCTATAATTGATGAATGAATGCGTAAATTCTTACACTACTATAACAAAATAGCGTCTTAATGAAAAACCTTCGTTTTTCTTTAAATCTTCTACAAATTGAAGAATAAGGCATGCAAGAAAAAGAATCAATCACTGGCAGCGGGTAAAGATGGGAATATCTGGCACTCGGGTAAGTGTTTAAGCAGTAACACGACAGAAGCCTCGTTACCGCCTAAACAGTTACCCTCGTGCCGGATATTCTCATCTTTACCCGCAAACAGTGAAAGTGAAAGATTCTTATATTCTACCATCGCCAATAAAATAATTACCTTCTAGCGAAATAGGTGCAGTTTATGTATGGTTGTTTTTTAAGGTAGTTCTGCATGTTCGGATCAATTTTTTTCTACAATGTAGAATTAAATTAAACCCTGATTTTTCAAAGCTCTGAATATACTGAGAAAATCAAACAAAAACGATAGGGACATGTGTTTGATTGTTTGCTACACTGATTTGAAAAATTAGAACCTAACACAAGTCTTTATAAGGGGAGTCTATGGGGAAATCACAATTTTCATAATATTTCGCCAACAGAATTTTTTCTACAATGTAGATTTTAATGAAACTTCTCACAGTCATAAAAACATATGGCATATAATGTGGTGATATTAAATTATAGGTCCGTGTGCTTGTTTTTGAGATATTTGCCTATGATTAAAGTGATTCACAGATTTCAAGCTGGTTTTATGTTATTGTTTTGAATTTTTTAAAGTGTCACATGTTTTAATACCGTATTTCAACTTTAGAAGATAGTAACATTGCCATTGTAATAGTTTTACGCATGGGTTGACATTAATTCATAAAATCCAGGCTTTATTCTACGCTATTCGGATAAACGACATTACGCTATCACTTCAGGTTTATCAACATAATGATCCATGACATAGCCACTCGGCATTCCTCGGCTGGTACAGAACACCATGCTCAATTATTTAACAGTAATGTCTTAGGCGTTAGACGTCCAACCTTGTGGTCCGGGTTCGAAACACATTATTTGTTTACGTTGTTAATTTCATTTTTGTTATTATTATAAGCGTGACATTGCAAACGTCATTCAAACGTCTTTTGACGTAAATGCAATGAGCGTTTTATAAATCTAGTATTAATCTAGTAAACTTGAGTCAACTCAGTTAGATTGGGTATAACTTATATCTAAATATTATATCTAAATTATTTTAGTTAGGTAAAGGCGTAAACGTCCAATCCTGGGGTTCCACATACTGATGACAAATATTTAAAACAGACATTGCAACCAAAATTTTACAAGATGATAATTATGTGTTTATACATAGATGTGCCCTAGAAGGAGCATTTGCTATGCTTTAACTTGTGTTCGCGACTAAGATTCCCGCGAATTTTAACAAGTGTACTTAATTTTACCTGATTAATGTCACCGGACATATTTATTATGAATATATACTGCATTGAATCCATGTATTAATATTATTTCAGAGTAAAAAGGCTTTATTTTTATATTTAAAGGTATACTAAACTCAAAATTTATAATATGAGCCGCGCCATGAGAAAACCAACATAGTGCATTTGCGACCAGCCTGGTCAGGATCTATGCTGTTCGCTAACGGTTTCTCTAATTGCAATAGGCTTTGAAATATATCTAAATATAAAACATTTAAGGAGGTAGGTTACCTTCATATTTGTATGTGCGCATGTCCAACCGGAAGCTAACATGACGATTTACGACGACGTTTACGACAAACTAAATGTGTTTGTATATTCATTCTTCTGAAAACAAATCATGAACCTGTCTTCGATCTGATGCTTTATGGTTTAATAATGCAGAAATAATGAATAAATTGCCGCAGAAACGCTTCAAAACAATGTTGCCTTAAAATGACGTCACTGACGTCATGACGTTACGTGTCAGTTACCGCGCAAAATTAATAGCTTTTATCTTGAAAATACGTTATTCTGTGCAATATCTATACTTTAACTATTTTCAAATAAACATTATTTGCTGAAATATTTTTTATGAGTCTTTTTCTCTGAATAATAATCAATATTTTGCTTCTTTTATGTAGTTATATTAAAATGTTATGCGGAATGTAAGAAAATGGGCGACGGTAACCAATGTTTTTTGGAATATAGTTGGGTGAAAGGTTACTTGTTACGGCCATTTTCCAAATAGAAAATCTAGCAGTTTGTTTGTAATACCTATTTTTCAGGTTCCGTTGATAATTTGTTACTTATATACTAAAACTAAGATCTAAAATTGTTCAAATTTCAGTAGAAAATTGTGGTTTCTTGAATTGAATTGATGTTACCATGGAAGCGAAGCCCGTGACCTATGTATCTAAATGTAAAATTCAAAAGCGTTGACACTGGTCTGTTTAAGAAACACAGCTTCGGCTTTTTATTTTCATTTCAACTATATCTATGAGAATAATATAAGCTTGCTGAACGATTTTTCCATGAAAAATGCCAGACAAGGGGTACTGCTGTCAGTATTCTAAGCTGTGAAATTTGTTTGAATAAATGCAAATAATACGAAAATATAACTTACGTTAGAAATAATACGTTTTAAAGCTACATCAACTAGAAAGATAATCTTATTCAATATTTTTTATAAGAAATTACGACAAAAAGCAAGATATAAGCTATTTTAAACATCTCTGTTGCCATGGTTACTTTAAACTTTAAGAAAAGTAGGGTACCGTGTAAAGTGCTTGGTATTTTGCTAATAATATTACCCAAATATTCCATGTCGGTCATTAACAGAATGGCACTGAAGCCGTCGAAAACCCCTATTTTTATACATAGTTGTTTAAAAATGAGAGAAAATGCGTTACCATGGAAACACGAGCCCCGCGACATATACATTTTAAGCTTATATTAGAAAGCTAACGTGCATACTAGTAAAATTATCAATTATGCAGACATCTACGGATATCAATGAAACTAAGATACACTGAAAAGTGTTAAATATCCGTATTTTCCTTCTTCTTTCAATATGAAATACCTTTGGAGGGTCATGTTCTTCAAACCTGGATAAAAATTGAACTTGAAGGGACAGAGACAAACGAAATTGAGATTGTAGCAGTTAAAACTTCATATTACACAAAATAAAAAAAAATGCTACGGTTCAACTAATTCGAATTTACCCTTGTAACAAGGTAACCTACCTCCTTAAGTCAAAGATATCTTTGAGTTCGTAATTGTTATTAAATCAAATAAATGAAAACGAAGCAAAGTGTAGATTTTATTTACCTGTTTCAAGAACAGCCAAAATACCACACATTGTTAGCAGTATAATGACTTTTGCAGCCATATTTCACGAATGCTGCCAACGATTCAGACGTTACGTGGGAAATGATAGATGTTAATTAAAGTTGTCTAGTTTTGATACTTTTAGCAAAATTTAGTGCCACTCCCACAGAACTAAAGTGTTTCCGTCATCTTCATATTGTAAATGCCTGATATGCATCTGTTTAAGAAAGTACGTGCATAAATTCAACGGGCACTTTAATTTTATCTAAAGAGTTTACCTATACGTACACATTCGCTAAGAAATAATAAATCGCAATCTAGAAGGTGTCTGTTGCCCGGCGATGTGTTTAACACTTTCTGCAATGTACGTAGAGCTATTGAACCATATCTAATTAATTACTTCTGTGCCAAGGATCGATTCTAGCCGATCTGTACAGAACATTTACATAGTTCGTTTGATTAAGCTGAATTCTTCATAATATTGTTCCTATGGATATCAAAATATATAACTGTTTCAAGCATATGATGACGTCATTATAATTATTATTATTATTATTACTAGTATACCAAATTTATATGACGCCCTTTTCAAGATAAACACGTTTAAAGGCGCTTTACATAATTATAGCAAACGCAGCAAAAAGGGCGAGAAATTCATCCTCTACTAGCACATACACAGAGCGTTCTGACCAGAGGGACAGAGTGAGATAAAGCCACCAGAACAGATAGAGAGAAATCCTTTTTAGATACAGGCCTTTCTGGCTAACTTAGCCTAGCTCTTGGTCTGGTTTTTTAACGTGCCCGGTGTATAGCACCGACACACGCGAAGCCGTCTTTCCTGGGAAAAACCAGTACAGGCCTCTTAGTGAGGTGGGAGACACTCAAGAGCATTTCAGACCAGTCCAGTGCCTGGACCAGACCTCAGGATTGACAGTCAAGCGTGTTACCGCTAGACCACTGACCCACCCATTTTTGAGACGTCACACAAGAGAAGTCATCGTAACAATAATTCCCGCAAAATAATGAATAGATTTCAGTCCTTTGGATGTAATACATCTGTCTGAAAAAAATTCATACAAAAATTTAGAACTTGTAAAGACGAAATATAAAATTAAGTTGTTCTAAACATCAAGATATCGAAATTCATCAAACAGAAATATGAGTCTAAACAGCCACTGATGTGAAAAAAATCACGTTTCATTCCCAACTGATTTGTCCTTACATTTCTAGGAAATTGATTATCACCCACAAAATGTAGCATGGATATGTTCATGAGGTACTTCTACACCCCGCTACATTCACCGATTTTTGATAAAATACTACATGCAGTAACAAAATGACAAAAACGGGGAAAAAAAACACTCACTGATCTCGCTTGATTTGTCAACATTGGCGAAATGCCTGCGGTACCGGAAGCGAAGTGCCTTCATTCCTCATTGGCACAGGCGGTACCACAGGCACAGTTTAGTACCCGTGATAAAAGAAGTTTCGGTTGGTATATCTGTCTCAATTGATCAATTGTATATTTATTTCAAAATGTATCATGTTAAATATATCAACCCTTAAAATAACTTAAAAGATACTGATATGCTTTTCATGCCTCTACTACTTTGTTGTTTGACAGCAAAAATATACTTCTTTATAGGCCCGTTTTCACGATGTTGTTAACACACTACATGTTGACAAATACATGTTCAAATGTACTGACAGGGAGAAAACCTAACTTTGAGTAGAAAAAACCCGAACTCAGTTTACATGAGGAATGGATAAAAACCTAACTTGCACGACATCACGGAAGGATAAACACCTAACTGACAAGTATTCTATAGAAATGAATGATTTCATGTACATGGTCTGATTATTGTAAACATTAGTTTACTTTATAAGCGGTATTGTCTTCAAACTTTGTCATTAATTTTACAAGATGTTATATGTGTGCCCACTACAGCCAAATATTTTTTCATAATTTTAATATTATGCAAATAGCAGTGTTTGCAAAAATCTGGATAAACCCTCGAAAATAATTCAATATAAAAGTCAAAGTTATTATATATTTATATAAGAAATTATTTAATACCACCGATGTTCGAAGTTCTGTAACCCTCCCCTCCTCCCTCTCTCACTGTTTCAGAAGAATTGCGTTTGTTTCAAATCTTGTATATCTAAAATTATAGTGTAAGAGATTTTATAGAAGTGCTAATGGAATATTTTGATATTGTTTAAATTGGATTAGATTTATGATTAATTATTAAATATGATAAAAATGGTGCAAAGCCAGATGAATTCAGAGAAAGACTCTTAAATCGTTCCGACGTGTTTTAGTCATACTTGCGATCTCTGTGTGCTTTTAATTTTCATTTGGCTGACTACTGGCTCCCATATTTCCTTTGGCAGTAACTTACTGTCTTAGCATTTGGAATTCTACTAACAAACTTGTCGAAATACTTTTTAAGTTGTTTACATCAAGTTTTGTCTGATTTTTTTTTATCATAGTCACCGAGTTACAATGTGCGCGAGACATAGCTAAAGAACCAGTCAGATCATAGAGTGTGATGCTGTAAAGACACAGATGTTTTTTTTTTCTAACACTGCAGCAATCGAGAGGCTCTCAGCAAGTACATCACGGATTTCATACCTTAAATTTTCTTTATCACCTCCATACACTTGAAGTAACACACAATCTAAATGATATTTTTTGTTTTCTCATTTTATACCTGAAAAAGTCTGCTTGTCCGCGGACACACAGAATGAAAAATGCACTTGTTTGCCGGCAAAAAATCACGAGTTGGACAAGTTGGACATAGGAATCCCACATCCCTGCAGGGGTGGATGGGTCAAAGAACTTCGAGCATCTAATGTTCATACATAAAGCACAGACAGCTATGTTTTCGTTTGGTTAGGTATTTATCCATTCTTAGTTCGTATTTATTCAGCACTGTTTCCTATACAAGTCAGGAATTATCCGCAAATTTAAACCAACCTCATAATCAATACAGTTTTTAAGCTATAAAAATGAATTTCAAACTTTGGTACTGTTAAACATTGTCAAATAAGAGATGTTTATTGAACTAATACAGTTGATAAATAAGGTTTTATTCTATACCTATTTTATCTATCCAATCGCGAAAGTTCATTTGCAACACGTGACCGTACAATATATTACGGTATTTTGATGCACGTGCGTACAAAAATCCTGTATTTTCTGTATTTGGACGCACGCGCGTACAAAAATCCTGTATTTTCTGTATTTGGACGGTTCAACAGTCCCATGTTAAACATTCGATAAAGCCCGAAACGCGTGAAAATGTTCCGAATGTAAATCGGATGAAATAGGCTCTAAGTACAGAGTTTGATTATGCGTCTTGAAATCTGGATTTAATTTGAGTTTTTTTTCTTTTTTACAAAACACAAAAACGATTCAAGGGATAACAATGCTATCTGATTTAGACATTAAAACGTTTGTTAATAATCAAAAACTTTAAAAAAAGTAATAAGGATCATCAGATGTTGAAAAGTCGCTAAAAGAAGCCGTTCCGGACGAAACCTAGAAATTGGTATCAGCCTTAACTGTCTGAATAGCTACCTCAGCAGTTTTGATTTAACGGTTAAGAAACAAAATGGAGAAGATTATGAATGGCAGCGGACGGGCGGTCAGCATCCAAAACATGTCTGCTCTATAATTCAGTTTTCGTCGGATCTTCACCAAACTTGCTGACAATGTTTGTGGGCATTACATCTCGGTCAATTTCGATAACCAGCCAAATTGTATACCAGGCACTCTTTGGTTATAGTCCTTGAATTACATGTACTCGAAAAACGGGAAATTTAGCCTTCCCCGCTCTTTTAAGTCGAACAGTTTTCATCCGATCTTCACCAAACTTGCTGACAATGTTTGTGGGCATAATATCTCAGCCAAGTATTATTACCACCCAAATTGCCAAATGGCTGTTGTAGGGAGGTTGCATCATATACTTTTTTAATGATGATACGCAGAAAAAACAACATTCAATGAATTACGTATATTACGTATGAAGTGAAATAAATATAGAATAAAAAAGTTAATATAAGGTCTAACATTGTTCTGTATAATATAGATTTCCACTCATGACAACCTGGGAAAAACTAGAAAAGGCAGGAATACAATATTCAGTGAAACATTTTTAATTTAAACTATCATTATAGTAAGATAAAATAGATATAGAATAAAAAGGTTATTTAACATTGTACTGTACAATACGAGATATATCTGGACTCGTACCCAGCTGAGAAAACCATATTGAACTCGCCTAGCGGCTCGTCCAATATGGTTTTCTCAGCTGGGTACGAGTCCAAATATATCTCCGTATTGTACAGAACAATGTTAAATAATCTAATATTATTGCATTTTTTTTGGTACTTTAAAACAGTTAGAAACATAAAATATGTTCATTTTGAAGACTTCTATGAGTACATTTTAATGAATTCCAGCCACATAATGTGACTTGTCGATAAATATTTAGCACACAAAACATGTTATCATGACAGTGTAGTGTGTACATGTAAATAAAAGCACCTAGTGAGCACAGTTCATATAAATAAATCAGATCAATTCCCAAATGAGGCAGTGCCTTTCTTATATTATTTTCAATAAACATAATACTTTTTACGATAAATTAGGCAATCAAATATATGTACAATTTTTTTATTTTATTTTCAATAAACATAATATTTTTTACGATAAATTAGGCAATCAAATATATGTATAATTCTGATCTTCTTTATAAAAAGTCGACCAAAATGTTACTGTCAGTGCACGTATCAATTTTAACAGGACGCAAAAATTAAAACGGCGCATAAAATTATACATTCTTAGACAAAATTGAAATACTTTTTGCAATAGTGCAATTAAGCACAGAATGTAAATATTGTTAAATGTAACAAATTGTGTGCAATTTATAACATAACCTTGTTTACAAATGGAAAGAAAATATAATGTAAATATAAGCTCGATTTATAAATTTGCCCATCCCAATCTGATTAAAATCTCGTACTTCTCGTCGAGGAAGCATTGAGGGAATGATTTTAATCAGACTGTGTCGATCCTATTCTGTTGTTCATATCACATGAACTCAAAAAACATATTTCATTTCTTAAATAAATTTCGGATAATGAAATGAAAAGAGCTAAATAGATTCACCACACCATCTATTTTACAATATAAACTACTAACTTCACATCATACTGGATCATTGCGTTGATATTTCAAATGTTTTAAAAAGGTCTTCATGTTCAAGAGAATACATAGCTTCTACAGTTATATTTTTTGCATTTCAAACAACATCTGTTAGTTGATGAAATTGCATTAGTGTGTCTCGATTTTATATACAAACGACTTTGGGGGAAAAAGAGTATTCAACTTGGGTCTGATTACCGAGTAGAAAGAGATTTGCGGTTTACAGAAATGACTCCAATTACAGTACATACACACCAGCTTTTCGTTCAAAAATAACTTAAACATGTTGCATACGCAATTACAGTTTGAAGGAACTAATCCATGCAGGAATAAGGAACTGTGATAAGAAACATTCTTTGCTCAACGTTTGAGATTTGTTAACTAAATTTCAATTATTTCAAAAGTTTAAATTTCTGTTCAATGCATTTTGTGTTTACACAACATAAACCCTTTCATACTTGCATAAAGACGATCAAGCTTCTTTTCTGAGGTAAGTATTACACTTATGCAAAAGACCATGTAACAAAAGACAGAATGCCTTAATACCTTTTCCGTTTTAGGGGCGGCAAATTCAATTGTCCGTATTGCCCAGGTTGTCCCAAAGCTTATACGGACAAGTGAAATTTGACCAGACTTTACTGTATAAATATCATACGGACAAGTAAAAATTAGGAAATGACAAAAACAGATAGGCAAGTCAAAATCAGTTTGCGCCGCCCCTGCCGTTTTAAGTTGGCGTTTGCAATAGGACTTATTCTCGGCGATATATGTCCCACATAAAACCCAACTCACTCAATCACTATCCGTTTTAAATGAATTTAAATTAATGATATGATTCATTGTTTTAATACAATTCTACTGAGCTCAGCAGGGAAAAAAAATACCCAGAAATCAGCGTAGGCTGATATCTGGCCGAGACGAGGAAAGATCAAATGAACGGAAAACGTGTTTCATTGTTCTATCTTTGGCATCTACTTAGATCAACAGGAAAAAACAAAATACTTAAAATTGGGAAGTTCCTGGTCGAAACATATGCACTACATAGTGATTTATATTGGAGACAGTATCATGCATCACGTAGCTCATTCGTCGTCCACCTCTGATTCACGTGAGGAACTCCTTTCAGTCACTAAATTATATGTATAGTATCTGCTATACATTTATGTCAATACTGTTAGGAGTCTGGTAAGGAATGCAACAACACTGTTAATGTTAACTGAACACAGTATGTATGTAAAATGCAATTGAAAAATATGATCAAATAAATCACCAAAAAAAAAAAAATCATTTTACCCTACGTACGTACAATGCAACTTCTAGAGCGGACACCATTGGGAGATGGAAATGTTTTTGTTGTACAGAGGTTGTTGCTATTGAAAAGTTAATTTACTATGAATTTCTTTAAATGAGTAAGAAGATATTGTCTTTATAGGGAGGTATTCGCTCCTCATAAGTGCCTTTTTCAGAGATTATATTGTGATTTAAATGTTTCTGAGAAATAGGGTCTGATTGCAGATAAAATGTTTTCTTGCAGTTTACGTATGTTGAAAGTAACTACAGTGCAACCTCTGTAGAGCAACACCCTTTGGGAGATACAAATATTGACTGTTGTGTAGAGGTTGTTGTTATGGAGACTCAAAGGTAAATTTGATAGTATATTTCAGCTTAGGGAAATTTTGATACTGTTGCTATAGAGAAGTTTTTGCTTAAGAGAAGGCCGCTCTGAAGAGGTTGTACTGTATACTGTGTTGGTATATCATCTAAATAAGTCATCTGTAATATCATGATGGCGATGTTTAAGTAGCTCTAGTTGTGTGTCGAGTGTCACGTACATTTTATGCGATAAAGGCAAAAGAACTTAAGGTGGTATTTCATCGGTATGAAAAGCTCGTATATAAATAAATCCAAAGGGTAATTATTTTGCTGAAAACAGACATATTTTGGATAAAAGTTTTGGGACGTAGTTGTGCATTCTTGGTAGTTGGTAGTGCAGTAAAGTGTGTCAATATGTCTCTGTAAATCATTTCGCAGCCACAACAGATTTACTTTTAATTCATGAAAATTAACTGTTTCTAAAAGTTAAATAAACTGTTGAACATAACAGGTCTGAGTAGTGTTAGCCTGAACGTTGTCTTTTGACTTTTATCCCCGAATATCGCGAATTTGTTTAGTAATATTGTGTGGCTGTGACTAAAAACAAATCTGGTGTGTCTGTTATATTTTACAGACTCCGGCATATACCGGATTCAAGCAATTTCAACAAAAAAGATCTGAAATGTATATATTTTGTAACCATAGTGATACTAACCCTAACCTTTAGTCAGTATATTATGCATACTTTACACTAAATGCGTGCGGACATGCAAAAATATTGCGTAATTTTGTCGTACACTCCAATTGATAATCATTCCGCGCATGCCCAGAACGCCTGCTCCAGATCTGTAATGAGAAACATCGATATCGTATATTATCTACTAAAGGAACATGCTTTTCACTTATCAGCAACAGTTTATTTTCGCACAAGTTCATTTTTTTCTTCTCTTAAAATTGTCATATATAACGTCATTTTCAAATGTTATCATACTTTAAATGTAACTGGAATATTTAACAACAACAATAGTAATAATTATAGTTATTTGATAATTTACTTGTTTACTGAGAGTATATTTTCTAGGTCAATACATAAAAAACAACAGAGAAAAGATGGGAAATGGTGGTCTAGTGGTTATGGTGTCGGCAGCGCAACCCGGGGATTACGAGTTTGAGTCCCACTGGCGTCATGACAACAACTTCTCATATGAGAGTGGTTCGGTTCAATTAAGTTTGAGTCTTTCATCACAATCTTGCAATAATTAATAGATATAACATAAGCATGGTTAAAAGAATCTGAATTACTTTTATGCACTTCGATTATGCACCATTTCTAAGTCTGTTTAGATTTGATTGAACCATTTCTTGCATACCAGACCGGAATTTCTAGTGATTTCATTGCTGCTGGAAAACTCTATCTTACAACCAAGAGTGACCCTCGTGCTGTAAATGACGTATAACGAACTACATCTATGTAGCAGAAGCTCGTGTAGTAATAATAATGATTTTACTTAAAATCGGATAAAAATCAAATACCTTAATAGTTTCACATTATTCCTTACAATAAATATTCAGATTAATAAAAGCTATTTTACGGAAAAAACATAACGCTTCACTACAGATGATAGAACAAAAGCGGAATTATTACGTTGCATTTTTTTAACATTGCAACATCATGACGTTCCTGTTTATGGACGTATCGCTCCCGCACTTTGTTAATGCGCTATAGAAAAAAGTGCTGTGAGAAAGTATTTGGTTTGAATCTATTTTACTAAAATTTGTTGACTATGGCATGTAAGATAAAGATTCAATCATTGATGGTAAGTGCATATGAAAATATCCGGCTCTCGGGTAACTACTTACGCGGTACCTCGACAGAGAATCGTTACCGCTAAAACAGTTACCGTTGAGCCGGACATTCCCATCTGAAACTACCACCAGTGAAAGAAGACGCGAAGGTAGATAAGTGGGTATAGTCACGAAATATCCTTTTCGATTTGCCATCTGCTTGTAAGAGTAGTCCTTCGCTTCCAAAACCAGAAAACGTACTTGGAAAATGGAAGTTATATTCCACTTTGGAACTGAATATTTTTTAAAGCAGGCCACAAATGATGCACCCCAGTGGGGTATCTTGAAGGTGTTCCTTAAACGGAAAAACCGGCCAATTTGAATAAAACTACTGAAGTATGTGTGTATTTGTCACTACATGTTTATTTGATACTTATGGGGTATTTGAGACTTACAGTTACTATCGCGACAAAATACATAACTGAGAACACCTGAAATTGTCGTACAGGATGTGCCGGTGTGAACAGCAATAACAACTACATTATACCGACGCGTTAGATAATACATGTATCAATCGGATCATTTTAAGAGAATCCGTTGACATTTTTCTCATAAAGTTTTGCTGCATTTGTTGATGTGTGGTATTCATAAAATAGAAGACAATGAATACCAAAACTTTACAGACACTTAGCGGAGCAATAATCGATAGTTGGTTTATATAGTACTTGAAAATTTGAAATCCATTTAAAGGTGACCATTCAATAGAAATTTGATAACGCCTGCCATTTTAGTAAATGCACAGAAATTAACAATATGAATAGTGTTTGAAATGCACATAAAAGTAGCAGTTAATGGAATTTTGAAAAGGACATTGTCTATTGTGAGTTTTAACTAACAAAAAATGAAAACACTACTGTAGATCCAAACATTACAACATGTTATGGCATATTCATTCCTGTCGGTCTAACAGTCGAAAGATGAAGTGTAGTAAAAAAGAAGACAAAAATGCATTATTTATTTAAACATTTTTTTTCTATGTATAAATCAATTAATTTATATACTTTTACAAGCTTGTGTGTTAATTTGCCTGTTGGCTCAATGATACAATTTGTTTGGAACGAAGTACGTCCACTCTATGAGATTATATAAAGGTTCAAAATATCGACTGTTGGAACAGCAAGAACTTTGTATCCAAACGTTTGTTTTCCCGCTTCTACGTCAGGTCACACGACCACTTGACACGACTGGTATTATATAATAGAGAGCTTTCACCTCTATAATACTCCGCTTTCGATGAATATACAATAACTTCATAATGGCAAATCGCAGGAAATAAAATTTGAAGGTGAATACGACCTACTTTACGTGACATTTGAAATGTATAAAGTCATATAATTATAGGTTATTAACTCTGTACGAGTTCTGCGGCGGTAATGTTGCGCGACTTTAGGAGCGCAATATTATCCGCGAAAGAACAAGTGGATATATCCACATACAAAGTTGATAACCTTTTTATTACATACCCACTTTTAAATAATTAATTTATGTCTAAATTATCGTTCTGTAGCGAAAGACAGGGAAAATACGAAAAGATTTTCTCCGCAAATCAAACTGACGCGCATTAATATTTTCCGCACAAATGTCGCAACGTGCGCGTAGACGCCATGGACTTCACGCGATTCTTTCCATTACAAAGTTAAGAAAACATTCTACGTCCGATATGAAAGCGTTCCACGTCAATATGGAAAACATATTGCACGATCGCGGTCCATTGAAACTCAATGGAAAATAATTTTAGGTATGTTATAATGACATCGATTTTGTTAAAACTTTGGACACTTATTTCGCCTTCACGAGTCTTTTCCCCAGTACTCCAGCGCACGAAGACGAGACAGATCACCTGTTATTCTTCCTTTCGTCTCATTGTGTCCTCATGCCCTCGACCTGAAAACACTAGGACACGAAATGGCAGAAATCAGTCGCCATATTTTTTAACAATTATTTAACATAATTTCTAATCAAACATGTGAAAGCGTTCTGAAGATCTATCTCTTTTTGCATACAGGAAAACATAAATTCACTCCGTGATACAAGGGGAAGCTACTGTCAAATTATCAGTGTAATAGCAATGAATAAGATTACTGTTCCTTATAGCTATTTTCGAGCAAATTGAATAATTTTATGATACTTATATGTGAAACTGTATACAGGAAAGACATTGGATTGTAGCATTGTTTGGTCTATGCTATATTTGCTTATTTGTAGACACTATATAGGAGAGACAGGGGGTAAAAACATTGTTTGGTCTATGCTATCTTTACTTATTTGAAGACACTGTATATAGGAGAGGCAGGGGGTTATAGCATTGTTTGATCTGTGTTTTCTATACGTATCTGTAGGAATGGTGTATTGGAGAGACTTTTGGTTAGAACATTGCTTGTTATGTATCTTTATGAAAGGTATATTCAAGGGACCATGTAGGCTATTAAAGCAGCTAGTTGGAAGTGTTGTTTATATTTATTAGGAGGCACGAAATATACCCTTTTTATGAGACGTTTATTTATTTGGAGGCACGATGTAAAGGAGGTACTGTAACATTAGCTTCGAGAAGCATTTGGTCCGGTTGCACGTGATCATTTTCCTGCACGGTGTATGTATACTGTATGCTCGAACGTACACAATTTTTAAATCTACCGTTGTTATGCAATAATTTAGAGATGTGAGAGATGTTGCACATTTCATTCTCATGAACAGACTAAATCAAACCGAGTCTGCTATTATTCTTCTTGTTTGCATTCTTTGCTTCCAAAGGATCGTTTTACAGATTTTATTAACTATCACAACAGCAATCTTTAAGTGCCGTGTGGCGGTTGTAAAAGGTCTTCCCGTACTTGGATTCAGTGTTGTTATATTTTCTGGTCCTTTGGGATCTTGTCACATCTTTTTGTATTGTAAATGATGCATTATTAAGATATGCACTTATTTTCGGTATTGAGTACTCTCTCTTACAAGCGGCCTAAAAGTGTGCAACATATTTCAAAATATTACGGGATATTATGATAACGCAGAGTCAGGGTGTATGTACGGTCCATCTCTTTATACAAAAGATTAACTCGGCACAAATATTCATTTCAACATAATACACGTATTCCAAACATAACTTTCTGCAATATCGGTTTACCTTCAAGTGGTACATATACACATTTCCTTGTGCCTGGTGCCTGAAAACAGTCAAATTTTGGGCGGGAAAATTAACCACAGAGATTCGCAACATGACCATTAGCTTTCATAAATTATCAATAAAATACATATTGTTGCATCTCCGTCTACTTTTTAAGTGTTTTTTTTTTATTCAACGTCAACGAAATGCAGTTCTGTCTTGGTCAGAATATAGCTTACTGACTGCTAGTGAAGTAATATATATTAACAAAAGCATAATATACAGGAAACGGACAAAATCTCCCCTGGACAAAATTGGAAATTGCATTAGAATTGCTTAATTCATAGTGATACATGAACATTCCATATCTGATCTGACGAATACTAGTAGATTGCCAAACTGTCTGTCATTAATTATCTATTTTTTTAATTACATGTATGTTGTTTATTACAGTACTTGCTATTGTTATACAATAGAATTCATTTCCATTTGATATTATAATGATAGAAGGAAGTGCTACAAACGTTAGTATGCTGTAACGGTCCTTTTTTCCCCAAGATATTATTTACAATAAATGCACAAGTCCCACAATAGTGGGAAACATCAGCAGTATGGTAACATATACTAATATACAAACTGCATAATGGAAAATGGCAACATTACAAACAAAGAGCATATAAATTCAAACAAACATATTTGAGCCGCGCCATGAGAAAACCAACATAGTGGGTTTGCGACCAGCATGGATCCAGACCAGCCTGCGAATCCGCGCAGTCTAGTCAGGATCCATGCTGTTCGCTTTTAAAGCCTATTGGAATTGGAGAAACTGTTAGCGAACAGCATGTATCCTTACCAGACTGCGCGGATGCGCAGGCTGGTCTGTATCCATGCTGGTCGCAAACCCACTAAGTTGGTTTTCTCATGGCGCGGCTCATTTTTACACTTGAAACATTCTATCATCTTAAGCATTTTCAACATTTTACAGTGTGAAACTTCAAACTGGCTTGAACAAAAAGGTTATGAAAGGTTCAATTGGAAAAAAAAAATTAAGTCTTATTGAAGTCTTGCATAATCTTGTCACAAAAATACTTAGTTTTTCAAGTTTCTTCATATTATTAGATGTTAATAAATTGATAAATTTAAAGATACTTGGTCTGCAGTAATTATTTATATATTTTCTTTTGACTATATGTATATACATGTTTCCATAATGAAATAGAAAGGAAAACAAAGGGGGGGGGGGGGGGGGGGGGGGGGGGGATTTGTCCAATTTGATATTTTCATAAGGGGGATTTTGTCCACCTTGATAATTTCACGAGGGGGTTGGGGGGCGGTTGTTCTGGTAGATCAGAAACAGCAGGAGGTAGGGGGTTTTTGTCCAACATTCATAGTATACCTATGAATTTTCATTATTTCACATACCTATGGATACAGCCTTGTGACGTCAGAAGTGTTATGCTACTAGGGCAGGGTCGGGTATTACTGAACACTCCAGCGATTATTTTGGTTGTTCGGTAAGCAACACACATTACCGATCAAATCGGCACTACCGAACAGAAATATCAGGGTATTTACGAACATTATGATATGACAGTTTTATGAATAAATACATACATATGTGAATAAAATATGAGTACAGTACATTATTCATTTAATACGAAAAAGTCAATCATACAAGGTCTGAAAAGGTAATCATAATGCAGTATTATTCGATGTTATGTTAAGGTGAACTAGTGTATTGTGGGTACCAGTACCTGGCAGGGAGAATGAGAATTAACTGAATCCATTCTCTTGACTCCGCATCAACATTTAGTAGTATTTACCGCCAGATGGAAACCCGACCATTTTTTTTTGCTGGTGGCCAAAGTTAATCAAATTATTTGATTAATTTAGTTCTTTGCTTTAATTGATCCAAACTAAAATCGTCAATTCAGTGTCAGTTAGGTGCATTCATCTTCTTTTCAGTTTCACTGTTCTTTTTAAATCAATTGCCCTTAATAACTGTATTAACATGTTGAAACAGGAAATTTAGGAATGTTTCTGTCCCACTCTTTGAGATACGTTTTCAATAAGCGTTGTAAAAATGTGTAACGCAGTAAAATGACATTGCACTGCACTTGGTCTTCAACGCCTGTGGATTCTTGTATTTTTCTTACGAACTACACATTGTATCGTACTGGTGACATTGTCCAGCAGACATCTAAATTACCAGAAGCAAACAGCATTATACACGGAACATGCTTGGTTTTTCAATAGTAAAGATCCGAAAGACCAAGCGGTTGGTAGTTTTGACTTTTGGATGATGCAAACCATACAGTATAATTTATTGTGTTTCATAACATTACATAAGAAATAAATATTATTTTCTTTTACTTAAGCTCAGCTTACCACGGACTGGTTGGCAGGACAACGGAAGACTGAACTCTTGCCTTGTTCAAAGATAAGTCCGGATTCAATCGGATAAATGGTCAATAGTTTATATTTCAGTGGTCAATAGTCATATGCGAAGAAATAAGGAATCAATAACTCATTTTCTTGAATCTCTTTATTCAGTTTTCATCCAGTCAGACTGCTGCGGGTGATATATTATAACACAAACTATTGACAGGTCATGTGAAAATAAGCAACAGAGCTGCACATCATTCTGCAGACATATGTTCAGGCTTTAACCCTTACCCTGCTATATGCCCGTAATGAACGTTTGGACAGTACCATTAGCTGTTAAAAGGTGAGTTGACCAAAAAGATACTGATAGAATGGCGAACAGTGCAGATCATGATCAGACTGCACGGATGTGCAGGCTGATCATGATCTACACTGATCACAAACAAGCAATCAATCATGTCCAGCATGATGAAGATTAAGAGGCATATTGGCAAAAGAATAGTCACAGTTCTATCATTAGCCCCATACTGGATGGATTACAATTATGCGTCGTTTTAAAAAATACATAATTAGATATTTTAATACTTTATTACACTATTTACTCATTTTGAGTGATATTGTTCTTCTAGCACCAGACCTTTCATGTTCATCAACACAAGGGCTTTTCCTGACTGTCATGTACATTTTTTTATTTTTTTTTTAAATTCTTCAACATTTGTGCCTATACGTGTATGCCATAAATCGCATTAGAATTCAGAAATCGATAATGTTTATACATTGGAAGTTGGGAAATTGCAGTAAAAGGTCTTTTTCTTAAAAAAAACCCCAATAGAACACAACATACTTACAATATATAGATCTACATATCAAAAGAGTTAGACTTGAATTCTTACATCATTGGTTAGGGGCTCTCCCAGTATTTAAGATAAGAAGGTATTATTACACAAAAGAACGGCGTTATTATGAGCTAATTTAATATGCATATTTATAAAAAAAAATCAAATTTACGTTGGAAATGTATCTGGTTACTCTAACAGAAAGCATATAAATAAAAAACAACTTTTGACAGGATCCTGACAGAAAGTGCCCTTCCCATACAACAAAGTCTATATTCCTACCGAAATTTGCCGAACATTGACTTGAAAGAATGGTAATACGCATTTCAATGAAATCAGTTGTTATTAAAAAGTTCTGTATATTCAATAAAATTTTCAACAATTCTAACTATTTTTCACATTACTCTTGATGTTTAACAAATCACAACTTATGAGTAGTACACGCCATGTACCCGGATAATCATAACTCTGTTCAGCGACCCTAACTCAGTGCCAACATGGCTGACAGAAAGACGATGTACGTAGTTAATTTCCTTGTCTTTTTTCGTGTTTTTATGTGAGTATGCAATGTTAGCGTAAAACTTTTGATAGTCATAATATTCTGTATTGATAACATGTTTTGTGTAGTAAATATTTCATTCGAAATGTCACATTATGTGGCTGGAATTCATTAAAATGTACTGAAAAAAGTCTTCAAAATGAACATGTTTTATGTTTCTAACTGTTTTAAAGTACCAGAAATTGCAGTAAGACCTTACTTATTAAATGTATTAGTTCCATAAATATCTCTTTGACAATGTTTAACAGTATCAAAGTTTGAAATCGATTTTTATAGCTTAAAAATTGTATTGATTATGAGGTGGGTTTAAATTTGCGGATAATTCCTAACTGGTATAGGAAACAGTGCTGGATAAATACGAACTTAGAATGGATAAACACCTAACCAAACGAAAACTGCTGTTCGTCTGTGCTTTTTTATGGGCTGCTGATGCTCGAAGTTCTTTGATCCACCCACCCCTGCAGGGATGTTGGATTCCTATGTCCAACTTATCCGACTCGTGATTTTTTGCCGGCGGACAAGTGCATTTTTCATTCTGTGTGTCCGCGGAAAAGCATACTTTTTCAGGTATAAAATGAGAAAACATAAACTATCATTTAGATTGTGTGTTGCTTCAGGGGTATGGAGGTGATAAAGATAATGGGTTCTTTGACTATGTCTCGCGCACATGTAACTCGGTGACTATGATAAAATATCAGAGAAGATTTAGATACAAGAAGATTTATTTAACGTCGGAAAAGTATAAACATATAACACTAGCTTAAAGCTATTTTCCGACAAACACATGTAAATAAGTTCAACATAAGTAAAACAGCTGTAATAAAATGCAAATATGTTAAAGCACATTAAAGCAAATAAAGCATCTGGCTCTAAGTAGATAAGAAACCAATCACAAATTATCACATACATGTTACAGCGCATTAAAACAAAATAGCACATATGTACTAGCAAATAAAACGAAAAAGTAATTTACCACATACAGATTTAGCATATTTAAAGCTGACACTACACAAAAATAAGAAGAGTCACATTTTACAACATGCATTTAAAAAAAAACAACATAAAAGAAGAAATTATATACATGCTGAAGGGAACATAAGAACTATTTAAAGTAGCTGAAGAAAAATATTTGCATCATCAGCATATAGCATTCTGTAACTAAAACTATAAAAGGAAAACAAGGGTTACACACAGAGAACAAAAAGGACATTTAAAGACATCAGAAACGTAAACAACTTATAAAAAGTATTATGACAAGTTTGTAAGTAGAATTCCAACTGCTGAGACAATAAGTCACTGTCAAAGGAAATATTTGACCCAGTAGTCAGCCAAATTAAAATCAAAAGCACACAGAGATCGCAAGTATGACTAAAACAAGTCGGAACGTTTTAAGAGTCTTTCTCTGAATTCATCTGGCTTTGCACCATTGCGTGGGCAGTGTTTCGGGCATGACCTGAAAAGATCCCGAACACTGCTTACGCGATTTCAGACTTTTATAAACGTTAAAAGGCAAATATTTCCACAGCTTATATTTTACCACAGTTACTGTGATATGCTTTTCTTTTCATTGTCCTAAAAAAAGAACTCGATCTCCAGTCTGTTTGCGCTTTCATGAAGGTTTGATATTACAAATCAGAGCAAGTGAAATTTGACTATGGACAAGTGGATTTTAAGTGTCTGTGGACAAGTGAAAAATGTAAGGATACCCACACCCCTGTCCCGTCAGTCCATTCATCACTCCCCCACCCCACCCCACCCCACCACACACACACTTTTCTTCCCTATTTACCATCTGAAAAATATCATATTTAATAATTAATCATAAATCTAACCCCATTTAAACAATATCAAAAATATTCCATTAGCACCTCTATAAAAATCTCTTACACTATACGATATACAAGATTTGAAACAAACACAATTCTTCTGAAACAGTGTGTGTGTGTGCGTGTGTGTGTGTGCGTGTGTGTGTGTGTGTGCGTGCGTGCGTGCGTGTGTGTGTGTGAGAGAGAGAGAGAGAGAGAGGGAGGGAGAGAGGGTTGGGGACTACATAACGTCGAACATCGGTGGTATTGAATAATTTCTTATGTAAATATAATAATTTTGACTTTTATACTGAGTTATTTTTTAGGGTTTATTCCAAACATTGCTATTTGCATTATATTAAAATTATGAAAAAATATTTGACTGTCGTGGGCATACATATAACTTCTTAAAATTAATGGCAAAGTTTGAAGACAATACCGCTTATAAAGTAATGTTTACAATAATCAGACCATGTACATGTCAACTCATTCATTTCTATAGAATACTAGTCAGTTAGGTGTTTATCCGTCACACAATTTCGTGTAAGTTAGGTTTTTATCCATTCCTCATGTAAACTGAGTTCGGTTTTTATCAAATCAAAGTTAGGTTTTTATCCCTTTTCTCGCTGTCAGTACATTTGAACATGTATTGTGTCAACATGTAGTGGGTTAACAACATAGTGTAAAGAGACCTATAAAGCAGTATATCTTTGCTTTCAAACAACAAAATAGTCGAGGCATCAAAAGCATAGAAGTATTTTTAAAGATTTTTTGTAAAAGTTTTCATTGAAAAAGTTGCCTTGTTCGTCGTTTTTCCACCTGAATACACAAAGGTTGATATATTTAACATGATACATTTTGAAATAAATATACACTTGATCAATGGAGATAGATATAACAACAGAAACATTCCTTTATACATCGTAATTATACAGAAAACAAAGTTGTATCGGCTTTACATCCGCCATGTTGGCACTGAGTTAGGGTCGCTGAACAGAGTTAAGATTATCCGGGTACATGGCGTGTAGTAGGGTAACCAAATAAAGCAGATCGACGTTATGCTAACGCGTAACCGTGGTTTAACAGCGTTCTGAAACGGTAGAACATATAATAGTAGATCAAATGTGGTAGCGGTCTTTCTCGGCGCTTGTATGGAGACAGAAATGTGCATGGGTTTTTTTCTTATTAGACTAGTTTAATGTAGTTATCTGGGATAGTCAATACATATCTTACAGAATATGTAGAGGTATGCAATAAAAATCATATACTTCCACTTCAGTCACTATTGTAAAGGTACATTTTTTCTAAATCATTTCATACAAAATCACATTTTCATTTATAATTACGAAATGAGCCGCGCCATGAGAAAACCAACATAGTGACTTTGCGACCAGCATGGATCCAGACCAGCCTGCGTATCCGCGCAGTGTGGTCATGATCCATACTATTCGCTTTTAAAGCCTACTGCAATTAGAGAAACCGTTAGCGAACAGCATGGATACTGACCAGACTGAGCGGATACGTAGTCTGGTCTGGATCCATGCTGGTCGCAAAGCCACTATGTTGGTTTTCTCATGGCGCGGCTCAAATGACTTACAGAGAGAAAGAAATAGCAACAATGAACTGTTTAAAGTTTAAAATAGTTATGATAATCGAACCTATGTAAACATTCTGTTACACAACTTTTTTTATAATTTTAAATCCTGGTCAATTTGTTTATCATTTAACAATGTCAAGACTTCTGTGTGGATATTCGACCATGATTTCTTTTCAGTGATAGAATGTTTATATAATTATATGAATAAAACTAAATAAAGCATTGATAAATACTTTAGAAACAATATACATGTATGCAATGTTTATGAAATGATCCTTTAAAGCATTATATACCAAGTTTTAAAACAACATTTTCCTCGCCACTACTAGAATCGCTGCAAAAGTGAGTAATGGAAGGAAGTGCATCCTCATGTTGCCAACACCATTACACCTGTCGGTAGTACACAAGCATACTTCTGAATGACCAAGTGGAGTATCTGCCATTTTACAGTCATTCATCTTGCCATACTCGGCGTAGAAGTCGCATGTCCTCGCAACCTTTCCATCTACATAATAGAACGTTTACCATTAGAAGACACCAGACAGTTTTGTTTTTTTATTTCAATACAAACGATACACATGCATATGAAGTACAAAATAAAAATATCAATAAGCAGCTACCGGTGTGTCCAAGTAAAAGAATGTAATTTATAATACATGCATTTTGCTATTCATAAATATTTGTTTGATTTTCGAAATTGGCAATGCACGTAATATATCACAATCCTATACAACTCCTCAAGGTTGTGGATTTGAATACCAGTGCGCTGGAAAATCACGGCGGTCTCAACGATTACTTTCTTTAGCCAACATAGTTTTTTTTTATTAGTGACGAAAGATAACTTAATAAGGTTGCTTGTGTTTTTTTCTCTCTAAAAATATACTGTATTTCCAACATGTAATAATCTATCAAGTCATTACTTTCTATTGATATTTTGAAATATAGTTTTAAAATAACAAAACGGAAGAAAACATTAAATCGCACAGATGGAAATCGTCCTACCTGATTCCCTCTTTCCCTTTACACAATAATTATCACAGTGGAGTACTATAGCGTCAGACGACTTGAAAGGGTCACCGCAATTGTTGCATCTGTAACATTCCAGTGCCTTTACCCCTGTGAAAAGATAGCTGGCTTAAGTAAATATAACAACATAAAAATGCTTATTGATGATATATTTTCCCTAGTGAAATATGATAAACAAATGCACCTGTCAGTGAATATGAAAAACGCCGCGTCGGGACTTCTTCAAATCACTTGCCCGTCAATGCCGAGGGTTTGAAATCCCACCGTGACTGGGTGAAAATTTCTTTAAAATTTCAGATCCAACCAGCTAGCTCGGTGTTTCTACGCAGGCGATCTTAGGTGCCTACTGTAATGTTAACCTGTAATATATCACAGATCTGTTTTAGTCACCGTCATTTTCTTTAAGGGTTTCACTAACAAACGTTATCCAGACACCTGGGAATTATATAAGTTCTTTTGAATAGGAAATGATCGTGTTTAGGTATCCATCAATTGTCTTGCTCAAAAGGAGATACTTCGACTAATGCGCATTATAACTGATAACAAGGCAGTCTGAAAGACAGCTAAATCCCCCGCCACTGTTATGGATAGTGAAAGGGTAAACCTTTGACCTTTAGCTGTTACCTTGACCTTGAACTGATATGACTGACTCATGAATTCTGCACAAGGTCTTGATGAGGTGATCATTTGACCCAAGTTTCATGAAAATCCTCAAGGGGTTTAGGAGATACAGAGCTCAAACCTTTGACCTTGAGTTATGACCTTGACCTTGAGTTGACATGGTAGACTCATGAGCTCTTGATGAGATGATCATTTGACCCAAGTTTGATGAAAATCCTTCAAGTGGTTTAGGAGATACAGAGTGAACACAAAATGGAAGGCTCAAACCTTTGACCCTAAGCTGTGACCTTGACCCTGAGCCAGCATGGCTGACTCGTAAGGTCTGCACATCAATTTGATAAGGTGATCATTTGATCCAAGTTTTATAAAATTCCTTGAAAGGGGTTTAGGAGATAAAGAGCAGACACGAAATGGAAGACTAAAACAGTTGACCTTGAGTTCTGACCTTGACCTTGAGCCGGCATGGCTAACTCATGAGTTTTGCACATCGCCTTGATGAGGTGATCATTTGACCCAAGTTTGATGAAAATCCTTCAAGGGGTTTAGGAGATATAGAGCGGACACAAAATGGAAGGCTCAAACCTTTGACCTTGAGTTGTGACCTTGACCTTGAGCCGGCATGGCTGACTCATGGGTTCTGCACATCGTCTTGACGAGGTGATAATTTGACCCAAGTTTGATGAAAATCCTTCAAGGGGTTTAGGAGATATAGAGCGGACACAAAATGGAAGACACAAACATTTGACTTTGAGTTGTGACCTTGAGCCGGCATGGCTGACTCATGGGTTCTGCACATCGTCTTGACGAGGTGATCATTTGACCCAAGTTTTACAAAATTCCTTCAAGGGGTTTAGGAGATATAGAGCGGACACACAATGGAATGCTCAAACTTTTGACCTTTAGTTGTGACCTTGACCTTGAGCCGGCATGGCTGACTCATGGGTTCTGCACATCGTTTTGATGAGGTGATCATTTGACCCAAGTTTGATAAAATTCCTTCAAGGGGTTTAGGAGATATAGAGCGGACACAAAATGGAAGGCTCAAACCTTTGACCTTGAGTTGTGACCTTGACCTTGAGCCGGCATGGCTGACTCATGGGTTCTGTGCATTGTCTTGATGAGGTGATCATTTGACCCAGGTTTCATGAAAATCCTTCAAGGGGTTTAGGAGATATGGAGCGGAAACGAAAGTGTTACGGACCTTGAGTTGTGACCTTGACCTTGAGCCGGCATGGCTGACTCATGGGTTCTGCGCATTGTCTTGATGAGGTGATCATTTGACCCAGGTTTCATGAAAATCCTTCAAGGGGTTTAGGAGATATAGAGCGGACACAAAATGGAAGGCTCAAACCTTTGACCTTGAGTTGTGACCTTGACCTTGAGCCGGCATGGTTGACTCATGGGTTCTGCGCATCGTTTTGATGAGGTGATCATTTGATCCAAGTTTGATGAAAATCCTTCAAGGGGTTTAGGAGATATAGAGCGGACACAAAATGGAAGGCTCAAACCTTTGACCTTGAGTTGTGACCTTGACCTTGAGCCGGCATGGCTGACTCATGGGTTGTGCACATCGTCTTGACGAGGTGATAATTTGACCCAAGTTTGATGAAAATCCTTCAAGGGGTTTAGGAGATATAGAGCGGACACAAAATGGAAGACACAAACATTTGACTTTGAGTTGTGACCTTGAGCCGGCATGGCTGACTCATGGGTTCTGCACATCGTCTTGACGAGGTGATCATTTGACCCAAGTTTTACAAAATTCCTTCAAGGGGTTTAGGAGATATAGAGCGGACACACAATGGAATGCTCAAACTTTTGACCTTTAGTTGTGACCTTGACCTTGAGCCGGCATGGCTGACTCATGGGTTCTGCACATCGTTTTGATGAGGTGATCATTTGACCCAAGTTTGATAAAATTCCTTCAAGGGGTTTAGGAGATATAGAGCGGACACAAAATGGAAGGCTCAAACCTTTGACCTTGAGTTGTGACCTTGACCTTGAGCCGGCATGGCTGACTCATGGGTTCTGCGCATTGTCTTGATGAGGTGATCATTTGACCCAGGTTTCATGAAAATCCTTCAAGGGGTTTAGGAGATATGGAGCGGAAACGAAAATGTTACGGACAGACGGACGGAAGGACGGACGGAGACCATTCCTATAACCCACCACCACTTGTGGCGGGGGATTAATAAGGGATGTATAATGAGCAGGCTATAAACACCGTGTCCAACGTACACGTTGCATTTACGGCGGGTACGCTAAATATTGAACGTTCCATTACCGGCATTTCCTGTTGATTTTGTCAACATTCTGCATAGTGAGGTAAGAAAAACTAGTTATTTTCACTGAAGTTCAACGTGCTTAAAGAAGCGATAAATTTAGTACGAGCGACAGATCATTCACGCTTCCCATAGTAATGCGATTTTGACTAGTAATTCTCTAGTTTCTTCAAACATTCGAGTTAACTGACGTATGGTGTCGGTTTCCAGCGTGGAAATTCACTTTCAAGTTCACTTTCTGTCCATCAAAACCATTCTATTGACTTTTCATCTGTTTAACGAGTGAATAGTATAACAATTTACTAATATAAATATTAATCCTGCCTCCTACAAGATTCTTGCAATCTATTGGTCAACAGACGTCACGTGGAAACAGGATACGTTCCATATCCTGCTAGTACATTTCAGATATGAATTTTGATTAAAAACAAAATGGCTGCCGCATCGCTAGCGTAATTGAATCAAGTCAGATTATAAGCTCTAGCTACAGATATCGTTTCCGAGATAAAAAAATATAGTGTTTTTTTGCCGTTCTACTTTTCCTATCTAAATTAGGTTCATGAAGTTAGTGGCAATAGAAGAGCAGTAACTCTGTATGGGACGGCCGCGATTGCCACTGAGGTTGAAATGTTGTTTTAGTTAAATCATCGTAAAGCAAATGAATTAAAACACTTGTAAGTAGGATCATTTAATCTACCTGCAACATAAAGGAATAAACAGGAAACGTGACGAAAGTCGAAGTTTTAAGAGATTTCTGACATCGTTTAATATGATTTTTCGAAATGAAAGGATGGAACATAAAAGTTTTTTTTTCAAAACCAGTTCATAACCTGTATAAATGAGCATCTGTATGTTGTGATTCAGTCAAAATACAGTTCATTTACATTTTATTGCTGGTGTTAATCAACTCATTCAACTACAGTCGAACTTCGATGGCTCGAATTCGAGGGTCCCGTTGAAATAAGTTCGAGTTTTCCGTTGTTCGAGCCATCCAAATGGCGGCCATTTTGAATTTGGGAATTCGAGGGCATGATGTGTTACAAACCTTACATCGTAATATATTGTCATATTGTACCTACATGTGTGTATAATACGGTGATTTGTAAAAACAAACGCTGAAATAGTCTTTATTATTAATTTTCAAACATGACATAGATACATAGATGTATAAGAAAAGCATGTTGACCAGAGAAGATTGCAGGATTCCAGTCAATGTCAATCACAGCGAGGATTAAAAGGTATTCGGCAAGAGAAAATCGTTACACTGCTTGTTGGTGACAGGATACGGGATAGACGCTGTCTCGAAAATCCATATCATAATATGAATTTCCTTTTATGTTCCATCCTTTCGTTTCCTTGACAGCGTATATCCCGTATCCGGTCACCAACAAGCAGTGTGACTAATAATATCACGGCATACATTGCTGATGCAGGGGCGCTATATGTCAAAGTTAGTGTTGTACGTCCCATAAACCGACACAGCTGCAGAAATACGTCATATAAAACGTTCATTCTCTTTAGTCATTCAGTCAGTAGCTACTGATTTTCTTCATTTGGGAATAGTTTTCTACTTCTTGATACATGTTTTGTAACCAATTTCATAAAAAAAAAAAAAAAAAAAAAAAAAAAAAAAACCGAACTGTATCAGTTCATGTTACTGTATTTCACTGGATATTCAGAATCATTCTTCTTGTTGTTCAAGCGGAAACTAGAAATTGAGTTATCCAAGCAAACTGAAATTCTACCATATTTTACAAATAAATAAAAGGTTTATAAATAAAAGACCCTTGTTGAAACCAAAAAATGCACCGGTAAGTTATTTTTCAGTAAAATATTATCAAACTGTCTTTAAATATTCAAAATATATGATCCTCAGTTGGAGTTGGGACGTACAACACTAATTTTAGCATATAGCTCCTCTACATCAACATTTTATGCCGTGATATATATTTATATAAGCAAATTGTTATACTATTCTCTCGTTAAACAGATAAAACGTCAATAGAATAGTTTTGGGAGACAGAAAGTGAACTTGAAAGTGAATGTCCTCGTTGGAAGCCGACACCACTCGTCAGTTAACTCGAATGTTTGAACAAACTAGAGAATTACCAGTCAAAATCACATTACCATGGGAAGCGTGAATGATCTGTCGCTCGTACTGAATATATCGCTTCTTTCAACACGTTGAACTTAATGAAAATAAGTACATGTAGTTTTTCTTACCTCACCATGCAGGATGTTGACAAATCCACTGGAAATGCCGGTAATGGAACGTACAATAAACCGTTTATTTAGCGTACCCGCCGTAAATGCGACGTATACGTTGGACACGGTGATAAAGGTATACAGACAGTAAATGGGAAAATGGTGCGGAAAAAATGCATTAATCGCAAATAGTCTTTAATTTTCTTCTCTGTAGAACTATTTTCCTTAATAGTTTCTTTGCAATTTTTGGCTGAAATCAAATGACAAATCTACGCTTTACCAGGCAGGTAGCATTTTCATAATGAAATAAATAATAAAATAACAACATTAGATTCAATAAAAAACTCTAGTATATTCGGTAATATTCAAACCTTTGAAAGTAATTATCAGAAATAGAATTTAACAAGAAATTAATGTATTTTATGTTCATAACGGAAAATGGGGTAGCCACGTTTTAAACAAAGGCATTAAGAGCCTTTAACAGTACTCTGCATTAGGTTAAAATTTTACACGCTGTATACATGTATGGTTGAACACAATAATGTGTACTACCACTAAGAAAACTAAACAATCGGCTGTTACTGCGTGATACTTGAGTCGTGCCATGAGAAAACCAACATAGTGGGTTTGCGACCAGCATGGATCCAGGCCAGCATGCGCATCCGCACAGTCTGGTCAGGATCCATGCTGTTCGCTTTCAAAGCCTATTGGAATTGGAGAAACTGTTAGCAAACAGCATGCTGGTCGCAAATCCACTATGTTGGTTTTCTCGTGGCGTGGATCATTAATATAGCTCAACGTACACAATTAGTTATATACATTTAGTAAATTTAAATAGATTTGATGAAGAATTTACTGTTCATATCTTAATATAAAACATTTTTGAGAAAGATGGCCATTGAATATCTTTAGGTTCCTAATTTTTATAAAATCAAATAAATGAAAACGAAGTAAAGTGTAAATTTTACTTACCTGTTTCAAGAACAGCCAAAATACCAAAAACTGTTAGCAGTATAATGACTTTTGCAGCCATATTTCACCAAAGTTGTCTACGGTTCAGACGTTAAGAGGGAAATGATAGATGTCGAATAATGTTATCTAGTTTTGACAACTTTAGCAAAATTTGGTGCCACTTTCGCAGAACTAAAGGGTTTCCGTCCTCTTTCCGTCCTCTTCATGTTGCCTGATAAATAAACATCTTTCTAGGAAACTACACTTGCGCAAATTCAACGAAAACCTTAATTTTATCACTATCTTTTATTAAAGAGATTGACTATACGTATATATTCGCTTAGAAATATTAAATCGCAGTCTATATATGATGTAGGTTACCCGGTGATGCTTTGACCACTTTCTACACAAATATAGATCTAATTGAGCCGCGCCATGAGAAAACCAACATAGTGGGTTTGCGACCAGCATGGATCCAGACCAGCCTGCGCATCCGCGCAGTCGCCAGCCTGCGCATCCGCGCAGTCTGGTCAGGATCCATGCTGTTCGCTTTTAAAGCCTATTGGAATTGGAGAAACTGTTAGCGAACAGCATGGATCCTGACCAGACTGCGCGGACGCGCAGGCTGGTCTGGATCCATGCTGGTCGCAAACCCACTATGTTGGTTTTCTCATTGCGCGGCTCAATTAATAGTTACTCGATAATTTACTTGTTTACATTTTGAGGTTAATATATAATAAACACAGAGAAAAAAGATGGGAAGCGGCGGTCTAGTAGATATGGTGTCGGCAGCGCAACTCGGGAACTATGAGTTCGAGCCCCACCAGCGTCATGACAATACCTTCTCATATGACGCCTTTAATGGTTCTCAAGGAACAGGGAGTGGTTCGGTTCAAATAAGTTTGTGGCTTTCATCTCAATCGTGCTAAAATAAATGAGTATCAACTAAACATGGTAATAAGAATGTGAATGACTTTTATGCACTTCCATTATTCACTTTTTAAGACTGTTTAGAATAAGGACAAGGAAGAAAGTCTTAAAGGCATAGTAGCATTCAAAGAACAAAGCCTCCCTAGAAGGAAATGATTAAAGGTCTTTGCCTGCTTCTTGATGTAGATTATGCTAAAACAAATCTTGTTACTTATAATTGATTTTCTTCCGCACTATAAGTAGTTCTTTACCAGATAATTTACACTGATACATTTCAGCATTTCACAGACAAAATATTTAACTGCATCAAAAACTGTACCGACGTAAGCTTGCGACGAGATATATTTTGCTTGTAATTCTTTATAAAACTGTTGAATTAGCAAGTGGATATAGATTCCTATATATGAGCCGTGCCATGAGAAAACCAACATAGTGTCTTTGCGACCAGCATGGATCCGCGCAGTCTGGTCAGGATCCATGCTGTTCGCTTTCAAAGCCTATTGTTATTAGAGAAACCGTTAGCGAACAGCATGGATCCTGACCTGACTGCGCGGATGCGCAGGCTGGTCTGGATCCATGCTGGTCGCAAAGCCACTATGTTGGTTTTCTCATGGCACGGCTCATATAATACAAATATAACCGAGCGCCTTTTCTTTTTGATCCATATGACTTCCTTTGCAAAATACTTCACATAAAAGAAATGCGAAGCAATACAAATTGATCATAAAGAAATACCTATAATTTCATAAATGAGTAAAAAAGACTATCGATCACAAAATGCCTTTGACGGTTAAACAAGCTTGTGAAAGCCATTGAATACTTTTTGCGGAAATAATCAACTGGCTTACGCTCAAGGATCTGTTTTAAAAATTCACGTTTAACGCATTTTACAATTAATGACGAAAATAGCGGTAGATGAAATAAGCGATTAGCTGGAAAGAAAGAGGGAAGTTGTGATAAATGAAATGAGGAATTATCTGGAAAAAGGAGGGAAATGATATGAATAAGATTAATTAATAATAATTATACGCACTCAAGGATGTGGCAATTTTCCTGTATGAATGTGCTTACTTCTTTGTAATTTTTAAGACTCTTTTGAAACGTTTGGTCCTCCAGTCATTTTTCACCATGGGCTTCTATGGAAAAATTGCACTTTTCTCGATTGTAACTTGAAAAGGTAACAATTGCTTGTTACAGTAAGTAAAAGTAACAGAAAAACAAACCAGAAACTATCACCAATAACAAAATTTTATTCATAAAAGTAACCGAATTCAAATACAAAAAAATGTACCTTAAAATGTCAGATGGCCGTAAAATCCGATCTTACTTGTAAAAATAGTCCAAATCCTGTCCTGGTCAAATTTAAATCCAATCAGTATAAATTCCACAATATTTCACAACAGTTCAAAATTAAATTTAGTATATCCAATGAATATAAATCCTCTCTTCAAAGATAACTTCTTCGAATGTTAAATATCAAAACTGGTAATATTTTGTTATTAAGAAATACAGGAAAGTTTTCAATGGCGGATATCCTAAAAAACAACAGAAAAAACGCTCGTACATACTTAACTACTCTATTCTAGCCTAGGGGCACAGCGTCCGCTTTAAGTACGGGTGATCGCGGGTTCGATCCCCTATCGCGTCATACCAAAGACGTGAAAAATGGTACCAGTATCTCCCTTGCTTGACGCTCAGCATTAAAAAGAGAAACTGGCTTCTCTTCCATCATACTCTCTTGGCGATAGGAATGAGGTACCGAGAGTTGTAGAACTTGTTTCACAATCGACCCAAAATACATTAGTATAAATCAAACTTAACAGTAGGGTTAAATTGTTGAAATTCAGAAGTTCTAAATCATAATTCAGTCACGTGTCCATGGTTTCAACCACATACTTTTGATTACATGAAAACGGACTTCAAGAAAGGGTAGTCTCGCAGCATGTGAAAGGCAGAAAATGATGTTATTGGGGAAGATTTCTACAACACACAGAAGGTTTAATTAAAATTTATTGATAAGAAATAGCACAACCAATACAATGTTCAATTCAGTGATATATATTGTTTATTTCTTTATCTACTTTAAAGTAATGTCCTATGAATTTAAAGTTTTAGGCGAAATAGTGCGCGGCTCTGTCGGGAACACCAGGTCATCACAATCGACCATATGGGCGAACCCTGAAACACAACTACATAGTGTTCATAACTTTTGTTTTTTGTAATTACATTATCAGGTGATGCTGACTTTGGTAAACAAGAGCAGCAACAATATGTTACAATCCTTATCATTCAACTGATATTGCAGGTTCGGTTTTCCGCCCAACACAAGAACACATTTAGAACTACAAATAAACTTAAAAAAAAGTCCCAGATTACAGACTTTCATACTGTTGACAGATTGAGCCTTGTGACCGGTGTTCCGAGCCGCACCAGATTGGTACTGGACATCTAATGTTAGCCACTGCAGTCATTGCCTGAAAGCAGATGAGCCGCGCCATGAGAAAACCAACATAGTGGGTTTGCGACCAGCATGGATCCAGACCAGCCTGCGCATCCGCGAAGTCTGGTCAGGATCCATGCTGTTCGCTAAAGGTTTCTTTAATTGCATTAGGCTTTGAAAGCGAACAGCATGGATCCTGACCAGACTGCGCGGATGCACAGGCTGGTCTGGATCCATGCTGGTCGCAAACCCACTATGTTGGTTTTCTCATGGCACGGCTCAGATATATACCAACTGCAGCAAACACCTTAAGGATGTACGAGCGTTTTTTTTTTCAGGATATCCGCCATTTTGAAAAATGTTTCTTCGAATATTGCTTTCTAACAAAAGTTTTGCCAAAAATTAATGCTAAATAATTAAAATATGGCTAATAATATACCATTTAACCAAATATATTATGCTTTCTGCGAAATTTTTTTTTCACCCTTATTTTTGGCTGGCATTTGCCGAAAATTGACGAAAGATTTACAATGGGGTAGGGGTAGGTAATTTCAAATACCTATGAAAGTAGATCAGGTTTGGTTTTGATATTTTTCTGACTGATACATATAATGTTAAGCTGTAAAGAAAATAAAAGTTTTCAAGATAGCACTCTATATTATCTAGAAAATATAAATTAAAACAAAAAGAACAAAAAATATCAAAATTCACCACTTTTTAATAGTTTTTTCTCAATAAATCTCTTAGATGCACGGTGACCCCACCTTTTTTTCATTCCATTTTGAAGTATTTTTGTGTGTCATTAATGTTGCAAAATATTTTGAAAATCTTAACGTCAGAAATTTTTTTGTAGATCTAAATACGTTTTTTCCATTGAAAATAAAGTGGGTGGGGTAATTATGTCAACATGTAAAAATTAAAGAGATTTGTTCGTGACATTTACGCTTATATAATACTGACATCACCATATATTCACATTAACCTGTAAGACCTGAAATCCCTATAAGATTAAATAGGATATTATATGTTTTATAAAGTACCAACATTTTTTCAATTTTACAAAATTTCAGAAATGCGTAAACAGTGGGTGAAGAAAATACCCTATAAAATTAAAACGAGTTCGGTGACCTATGTTTTTTTCTGCTCTTGTTTGTCTTAGAAACTAATGTCCTTCAAGCTCACAGGGTATGAAAAATTTCTTAACGTTAGAAAAAATTCGCTCGTACATCCTTAAAATAGAGATGTTTGGGCATATACAAAACCATTAAAACTTAACAATTCCATTTTAGCGATAAGACAGTATTTGACTTAGAATTAGATCTACAGCTAAACTAGACTGGCTCTATATTCTAACACGATCTGCAGCAATTGCTATATAAACATTTAGCGAAATCGCCTATACATGAATCTACGATAAAATATCGTTACATTTCACCCCCTATGATTGTGGCATAAGAGATTCTACTTCAGTTCCGTTACATACGAATTATTTCAGGGCCAAACGGTTGAAAACAGCATTTCAAAAACATTAATTTGATAAAAAGTCATACTGACTATGTGTAGGACCGTAAAACACGTTTCGATCTCTACGAGCGTATTCAATTAGCTTAATTAAGATTCAGCGGTGACGTCATAAATGTATGACATAAAATATGACGTCATAATGATGTGACTTCATATAAAGTTAAGCTCGTAATTTGTAACACAGGGTTAACTCGCCTAATTTGATGATTCTCTTCATAATTAGTTTGCGAGCTGTCAGATTACTAATTCATAAATACTTCTCAACATTCCGATAAAAAGAAACAAATTTCTATACGTTCCATTGGCTATGCAACTCTTTCTAACCATAGGGGGTAAATTGTAACAGCATATGACCCGAATGACGTATTACGCTGAAAATGTAGTACTGTAAAATGCGAATTATTTGTGTTGTTAGAATCGAAATAATAAATCTGTTCCAATAATTTTATCAATTAATAAAACATGGGCAGTCGTTTGGATGCGAATAATTAAATCACTCGTGCTACGCACTCGTGATTTAATTATTACGCATCCAAACTCCTGCCCATATTTTATTAACTGATAACATATAGGAACAGATTTATTATTTCTTAAATAACTTTTAGCTCAAGTTAGAAAATCTAGTTACAAACGAAATAGATATACATTTTCAAAAGGCCTTAAAAACGTATCTATTATCACAACAGCCCTGCTGAATAGTTTAAAACAGTATTTTAAGGCTAAACATCATCTTGAATGTTGTTGGAGGGCGGAATTCAAAATGTTTATGTGTTTCCTCCTTGAAAAGACGATGTAAAAGAAAGCTGCATTTACGTCACATTATGACGTAACTATGTCGCGCGCGCTTGCAAATCAAAGTACTCAAAAAAAAAAACAAAGACAAATATCAAACAGGGAATGCCACGTACCAAAATCGCAGCCTCCCCAAAACAAAACCTACAGCACGCAGACGTGCACACCACAAACATACACGTGCACACACACAAAGCCAACACACGAGGACAAAACGAACAAAGGAACACACACACATACACGCGCATACACACAAAGCCTACACAAGAGGACAAAACGAACAAACAAAGGAACACAGTGGAGCACCGCCTTCGAAACTTCCCAATAACGGTGGCTATTGTGTAGAGAATAGCCACATTTATTGGGGAAGATTTCTACAACACACAGAAGGTTTAAAATTTATTGATATGAAATAGCACAACCAATACAATGTTTAAGGTATTAGGCCCATAATAGAGTACCTCCTTTTTGAAGAGTATTCAATTCGTACCATAAACCTACTTTGACTGCAATTTTCAGGGGGGCGTAGGTTCAAGCCCCAGTGGGACCAAATTTTTTTCTCCTTATTTTCCTTTTTTCTAGTAAGTTTTGATGTCTTTCAATACTTGTTATTGATTTATTGTACAAAAGTGGGAAAAAAATTCTTTTGATATGCGATTTCTTGCTGTTCAAAGTGAATTTACCTCTGAAACTGAAGGGGTAGAGTTAGACATCATTAAAAATACTGAGTTACATGCGGTAAAAGTTCTCTATTTTGCCTTCATTCTTTAGATTACATATTATGAAAGAAATGCAGGTAGGTTTTACTTCTGCCCCAAGGTTATTTTTTAATAAAGTGAGCAAAATTCAAAACAGACCAGCAGGATTCAAGCTTAATGTTTCAATGTTGGAGTTAGAATTCTGTCTCATTAAATCCGTTTACTTGAGGTATCCCAGAAAAAAATGATACTGACAGTTTTATTTTAAAATAGAAAAAGTGGAAACTCCACAGGTTGCTCAACACAACAAAAACGAAAATGTTGCAGGCTCGGTTTGATTGAGCCTGTTCATGGACGGTAGTGGAAATGCATGCTACCGTCCACGCCCTCTAGCCCCGGGTTGAGCAGAACTCAACATTTACACATGCTAAAAGTACAAAAAACAATTTAGAGACATCCGCAGATGTGTTCATACGGCGGTGCACATGGAACCTTCAATGCTACACTAGTGTGTAATTCCATGAAAAGCGGCGTATCGTCCCCAGTTAAAATAATGGGTTTGCCCTAAACGAGAAAACAATAAGCAGAACTAAACAAACTGGAATTTAGAAAGGGGATCTGAGGTTATGGAGCCTGTATATCACAGGAACTGCCAAAAGACAAAATTAAAAAGCAGGCACCATATCCAAGGGGTGATTAAGCAATACCCAAAGCTATGAAAGCGGGAGTATTGGAACCACCCAGGCCGAAATGTTCATGCTTAGAAACTAAACAGTACCAGTAACACGACATAAAAGTCGTGCTGAACGATCTGAGAAGATCGAAACCTGATCCACTCTAACACTATGGACTCAACCTCCAAAACGCTATTATATGCCTTGAGAGCAGGTTCACCACCTCCATGTCAGCAAAATCTTCTGAAATTTTAGATAAAATACAGTAGGCCTATGATTGCATTTTATCAGCATGTGTTTGCACTTACAACAACACTTGCTTTTAAATTTGAATTAAAATTAAAGTATTTGGTAATTAAGACAATACTCTGATTTAAAAAACAGGAAGTTATTAGTAAATGTTTGTAAAAAAACCCCTTCTTTTTTAGATGATAGAGCTACCTAATTCTTCATTAAGACTACTGGGCCAATTCTTAAAACTGGTGAAATCGCTTCCTTTGAACAGGTGGAGATCACTGTCAAAGCGGGAATTAAGATCACTTATAATGGCTTGTAGGAACTGCTGTCTGCTATATTCCAAGGCTGGCTCTTGAGTATCATCTAGCTTATACCACTTCCTCAAGTATGTTCCAGGACTGATTAAGTAGATGAATATATTATCATTACATTGTACATTTAAAGTGTTAAACATGCAAGCAAACAAGAAAAAGAAATTGAATAGATGGCTAGTAAACAGCAGAGGAAAAAGAAGATCACAGACAGAGGACACCCTCAAAAACATTCCAGTGTTAATATAAATTTAGATAAAGTAATTGCTATCGGCTACATAGTTACCAAACCTATGTTTATGATGATGTCCTGAAAAGATTAGTGTAAGCTGTCTACAGTAAATTGTAGCACTATATGTAAAGTAAAACTAACTAGTAGAACTAACATACAAAGCAGGTAAGGATATGTTGTTTTACTGCAGCATTACAGAAGTGTGTTACAAGTATCAGGATTACCTTGTTTTGTACTTTGTCAGGATACATTTTACAGACTCAAGTTCATTCAAAACATCTCCAAGCGAAATGTTCTTCAATCTGTTGTATAGCTTCTGACACCTGTACTAGTGCGGACACAATATCCATCTGGGAGTACAGCCAGAAAGTAAGGTTTCTGTCCTTCAGCAACTTCAGAAAATGTTTGCCCTTTGCAGCTGAGTCTTTTCTATGAGCTGCATCTCCTGGATTCTGAATCTAAATATAAATTTGACGAACGTATGCTACTTTTTGTATATTACTAAAACACTGCAAATTTGAAAAAAAAAATCAAATGTGTTCTGGTATCATTCTTATTAAATTCGTAAAACATTTTCTAACCTGTTCAAGATGCAGGGATATTGCAGGCAAACCAAACAAAACATGATCAATGGTCCTTTTAGTATGCGCCAACCACCTTGTTCCACCTACTCGTGTTGGAACTTTCATCTTCATTCCTAAACTTGTGAAGGCAGCCTGCAAATTTGCTCTATTCAGTGGACTGTACCTTAAAATCATTTGAATTACATTGTTAAATATTTTGAAATACTAATATTTTTTTTGAAGTTGCTGTGTATAAACCCTGACAAACATTTCCAACTAGGCATATTTCTCTCAACATAGCGAATGGACTCCAATGAAAAAATTAAGTGTGATATCTAGATCTTATTTATCATGTTTATGTAGACGAAATAAAGAAATTTACTTACTTATAAAACAGGTACAGATTTAGGAGTAAAGCATCACACTTTTGTGGTGTAGTTGTTTGTAAGGCCTTCAAACCGTCCCTGTATGCGAGTTCAAGTCTGAAGGAGAAAATAATCAAGTTCCAAATCAATTTATTAAATTTATACAGTGAATATTACACAGTAGCAAGTTACCATGGTGATATTATTACTTCTAGAAACATACCTTGACATGATTATCATTTTTAGAAATTGTTCACCTGTGTGCAGAGCAGTGGATGGCATAAATGAATGGTCTGTCAGTGTACGAGGGGTGTTCAATAAATACCCGGAAAAGTGCTCTCATTTCTTTATTTCTGGTCCCATTTTGCTAAAATTTGAAAATATGACGGATATGAACATACTGAATGCAAATACCTAAATTACAGATTTCAGAACATGCACAATATTTATTTGTCGTCTCCTAGGCAACGCCATTACCTCAAAAGAGGCCCAGCGTCATTATGATTCCCTAGTCTACATTTTGTAGCATTTTCATTTATTTTTGATGATGCATGAAGAATTGAGAGCACTTTTCCGGGTATTTATTGAACATCCCTCGTATTCTCTTATTGCGCTCGAAGCAACCATTCTACTTTTCTGCCAAGCATTTACATGTAGCACATCTGTTCCCATGGGCATACTACTTAGTTAGTTCTCACATGTCATCAACACAAACTTCTGTATACTTGTTACATCACAAACGTAAATATGCCTTTGCTATATTTTCACCGTCGGCCTTTGGAACATTCTTAATCCCCATGAATTGTGTATGTACCTGTAACCAATGAAGTATAAAATACATTTATTATAGCTCTTTGCTGTAATATATTGGAAAGCAAAGCTCAATTCCTCTTTCTTTTTAAGCTCAATATTCAACTTTAGATATAAACAAAAAGACTTGGTTCTGAACTTCATCTTTCCATTCAAATTAGTTTTAAGTCAGTATGAAATGTGGTCACACATTAAACCGGAATACACATTCCAAAAACGGAATACACCTTTATATTTTTAATTCAAGGTATTTGAAGGTTTTCTTTTACAAAATTCAGTCATATGTAATATAAATAACGAACTTACAAAAATGAAATAAAATACGTTCGCGCAAAACGATTTGTATACGAGGTCGATATTCGGCGAACGCACGGGAAATATCCATAACCGAAATGCAGCCGTATTTTATTTGAAAAAATGTTTTTTATTAGGTTTAATGGCAGAATTCATTCATATATAACAAAAATAATTAATTTACAAAAGGAAAATAAAATACGTTCGCGCAAGACGTTTTTATACGAGACTGAAATTCGTCGAGCGAACAGGATTCCGGTGAAATTTCCATAACCGAAATGCTCCCGTATTACTTTAATAAATGGCATTTTTGTAGAATTTATGACAGAGTTCAATCTCTTGCTGAAAAAAAGAAAACAAACAATTTAATAAGATTATACCGACTTACAAATGATACGCCTGTTCCCCATAGTAAACGAATATCGAATGTCTCATTTTTTTCTCCGAAATATATCAACACAATAAAAGACACGCATATTACGCGAAATGTATGATGTGGCAGTATATTTTATTAAAATATAACCCACATAATTAGTGTTAATATTTGAATAAATTGTTTCTATTATTCTCTGAAAATGCTAAAACATGCAGAAGTTACATCTTATATAACAGAACATATATATTATTGTACCCGTTATTTATTTGTTAGTACATTGGTATCTTGTGTCAGCACCGTACATAATGCGATAAACAATATACAATCACACTGATTAGAGATAATAATTGATAACACGTGTCAGTCCACTCGTGTCAATAAAGCTAACACAATTATGGCGATTGTGGTTCATTCATGAGTGCGCAAATTTCCCGCGAGCTCATCGATTTTTCAACCTAGTATAAAAACGTTTCGCGCAAATGTATCTTAAATTATTTATTTAAGTTAATAGTATTTTTAATTTATGTCATCCCCTTACACAAGTACCATTTTGTCGAAGAAATAGGGTATAGCGCGTGCTCGCTGAAATTCAATCTCGTATAAAACCGTGCGAAGTATTCTATTTCCTTTCGTAAGTTAATTATTTATGTTGTATATGATTGAATTCTGTCAAAACCCTTCAAAACACCTTTAATTAAAATAATAAAGGTGTATTTCGTTTATGGAAACATCAGGTGGATTCCGGTTTGTGTGTGACCGGTATGAAAACTCATCATTTTTAATATGACAAGGAGGAAAAAGACATATTTCAAGAGTTAATCGGAAAAAATAGTAAATGATTACATCGGCTTCTGCTTTACTATTAAAAGCTTTCATGAAATGTGACAATTTTATTAAATTAAAAACACAATAAATCACCTTGCCGCGAAGACTCGAGCGTACAAGAACAATCTCAGCTTGCCCCCGAAATATATCCCCACATGATGTTTGTTTATTTTTATGACTTTATTTTGACCTTGAGTTTGTTATCTAATATTTGCGGTCATTTAAATCGGTATTTCGATACGGGAATTGGCCAGAGTAGACAAGTTCCTTTTATAGAAAATATATTTTTAATATTGAAAGAATGAAAAATAAATGTAAATATACTTTTCTGATACCTCAATTGTTGTAGACTATTCCCGTGAGATCGTTATTAAATTCTCCAAGCCGCTAGATAAACAAGTTACTGTGTTCCGTTCTCGGGTTTTTAGCACCAGCGTTCAATCCGGGCATTCCGAATTTCTAGGAAAACACACCGGGAAAACCAAATTCTATTTTTAAACTGCTATATACGGCAGTATCGGAACAAATCGGTGTTTATTTACTTATTTTAAAAATTTACTCGCTTATAATTTTCGGTGGTCCGTCGGACAACACAGATTCGAAAAGTTAGTGGTCCTCCCTGAAAACCACTGGTCTCGGACCAGCGGACCAGCGTTAGTGTCGAGCCCTGTCCGAGCATTTCGTGTTCTACGAGCTTTGTTCAATATTTCAATCTGTCTGTCTGCCCGTCTCTACACACTGCCGTTAGGCTGTCAATATCCGACCCATATATCAGATTCTTGCTTTCAGCACCGTTATTTCAGTTTTCTTTCCTTCAGGAATATCCAACAATTTGTCCTCAGGGTCAAGAACAATTTTAAACCTTCAGATCAAGGTCAGATTTGAATAAAGGAAAATTAATTATATAAGCACAATTATCAGCCATAAGCTTGTCACTATTACAATTCTTTAAGATGTTCCCTTAATGTAAGCTGGACATGATTCTAAACAGATAAAGCCATTAAACAAAACAATACTATTCCCTTGACATTTAAAATTCAAATTAATCAGGAGTCAAAGGCAAAAATAACCCTGCAGTATCCGCTATCGCAACGTATAAAATGTCTTGTTATAAAAGAAAATGTAAAATCCTTTGTCTCCACACATGTATATATTGAGGTTAATGTCAGAACGAATGTCATTGAGAATCTTCAAAACGATTCGTCAGGTGATTAGAGGTGGTGGTGGTGGCGGTGTGTGTGTGTGTGTGTGGGGGGGGGGGGGGGGGGGGGGGGGGCCCTTGCATTTATTCACATTTTCATATTCTTTATATCGTCACTTACCGGTTACCGTTGCACAGTGGTTAAGGCGTCCGCCTCGGGATCGGGAGGCCGAAAGGGGATGCTTGTCATTGGACTCGTTCCGAAATGCCGGTTCGTGAGCCGCGAGCTAGTTAGATGAATGGTTACCGACTTCTATCCGCCTGGCCCTTGGCAAAGTGGTAGGAGTTTGGAGGCAACTGGTACGCACACAAAATGAGTCTCATAAACCAAACTGGCTAGTCCTTTAGAAAGGGGTAACAATATGATAAGCAAGACCTTTATCCTTATCTTTTATAAAATAGACATGATTAAAACATTGCCGCGAAAATGTCAACTGATGTAACTTGTCGTTTTGTATTCAGCCCGTTAAACAATTTCATTTCGTCGATGAAAACATCTGAAACTCGTCTTCAATTACTCTGCGATATACGCAATAATTGCAGTATGTGGACAGGTGTAAATGCTGTCGTTGGTTTATCTATGGTGGCTTTTAGGATGTTTCGTGATGTTGCACTGGCTTGCGCGCGGTTTATGCAACACGTTTCTTTGTGTCGTCCTGGCACACACCTCGAACATCATAACAAAATTTTGAAAGTGTGTGTGTTGTTTTGGTATGCGTGCGTGCCACGTGTCAAAACGAAACTGATAAAGATACATAGAACTCGACATAAAGATACATTTAATTTCGTATTTAACAGACAGCACGAGTAACGGCGGAAAACATTCATACATTTGATGGATTCTAAAACTGTTGGTGAGAAAGTGCTTCTTTGTTTGCAGTAAAGAGAGAACGTCCTGTAAGAGGACTGCACTGGTTCTTCCAAGGAAAGACGGCTTTGCGTGTATCGTAGCTATACACCGGACACGTTTAAAGAACTAGACTGTCTATTCACAAAGAACTAGGCTAAGTTAACCGGACAAGCCTGTATCTTAAAGGGATTTCTCTTTCTTCTAAGGGCTTTTTCTCACTCTGTCCCACTGGTCTGTACAAGTTGAGAGTACAGACGATGAATTTCGCGCCCTGCTAGGCTGCGTTTGTGCTATGCAAAGCTTCTTTAAATATGTTTATTATGAAAAGGGCGCTATATAAATGTGGTACAATAATAATGATAATAATATAACGCCATCCGGTTGTTCAGAGGTACTTATCAATTACTTATCAAAGTTTCCAGCTAGATGGAAAAAATGATAGCATGTTATAGAAATATTCTAGAATGAAATTGGAAAGAATGCCACAGACGCGACGAATGGTAAATAACTTCACGGTGTAATCGGCTCTCCAGGGACATATCTAGCTAATTACTACCTTCGTACCTGTAAAAAATAACAACGGTTTAATTTTTTTATAGGTCAGAATGTACTTAGTGTCTCCGCTACTATTTCCAATGTAAAATGACAATGCAAAGCATTTACATGTCAACATGTCCAGTCTTATATTTCTTGCGAGATAGCTCCCGTCTTGAAAGTCTGTATATAGACAATCAATAAATAACAAAACATATTGGGTTTTCCATAATGCATTGAAACCATAGTCACGTGACTGAGATACATGATGATAAAACGATAATACTGCGTAGGAAGACATCAGAAGGTACATACATTAACTTGCATTCTACCCTGCAGGTTCTACACAAACATAGAACAATATAACGTTACGTAGCTTTAAGTTATCTACTGACATTCAAGTATAAGTACAGCTTAAACCTGAATGAAAATTACATAAACTAGACGGGAAAATAGCACTATATACTGACGTGGACTACTTTCAGTGTAACCACAGAGGCAGAATCGGCGAATCACTATTTCGTTCCTTATTTGAACACTTTCTCAAGAATCTGCACTTTCTTTTGAGTTTGTAACAAAGTCGTTAAGCTCGCTTTGATGCTTTGCCTTATTTCATATGAACGTCTTATTGGCTATCATCTGCATGATTTTTTTCGGCGTGCCGTATTAAGCACGATTTTATGACCTCGTATGACATTATGCCGCCTGAATAATGTACCAATCGGATTGCTTGGTAAGGTATTCTAGGTATTTTCAGCCATAATGAGAGATTTTGTAAGAGTGGCGCTGATTGGAGGAAAGGCTGAAAATGCTTCACTCTGAGTCATGTGTGACACTGAGTGAAATGACAACGCGTTCGTCATCTATAACCTCTATAAGTACAGCACCATCGGGTTGTATGCGTACCACTTGGACAGGTGTGCGTAACCAAATATTCATCTGCTCATCCCGACATATTTCTGTTTTATTAAGTTTTCTTGTTAAGTTATTTCTGTTTTGTTAAGTTTCCTTTCCTTAAGTTTTGTTTTTACAAAAAGGTTATTTGTTTTATACAGTCATTAACTCTTACCCTGCATTACAGCAACAATTTCTAACCAGTGCAAATCATTACTAACCTGCAACAACATGTCCGATACTGTTAAATTTTAGACTCTAAATTTTAAATTAATCTTTCCGGTGAAAACAGTACTGTACATATTCTGAATGATAGACTTTGATAATAAGCTGAAGTAGGATAAGGGTTCATGCTGCTTCCAGCAATTCCAGAAAGTATAGAACGTATTTCAATATTGTTTGCTTAGTGTTTCCATCGTTTAAGCACCAAAGGCTCAAAGTGAGCTTTTGTGATTGTTTGGTGTCCGTCGTGTGTCCCTCCACAATTTCTAAACACAGTCTTCTTCACAACTACTGTCCTCATTTATACAAAACTTCACAGAGGCCCCTTTCAACTTTGCCAAAAGATTTAAAATACAGGTTTCTGCCCATGTATAACTTGTGCTTCAGTTACATCACGCCGACCATCTTTTTTAAAGATATTTCTTGTTTTATAGTATTTTTTCAATATTTAAAAACGAATACGTGTATACTAACAATGAATACAATTTGTCACGGTCCAGTTGTTTTTGTCGTAAGCTTCTGAACATTGTATGAAAAAATTGCAATGAAATTGTCAACTAAAAAAGTTTCAGATCAATCTACTTGCGTATATTGACATTTTATCCACTTTTGTGTTAATTCTAGTTGGCACGACTCCAACCTTAATCTTTACATGAATTTTTACAAAATAAGTCAATGTGTACATGTTTTACATGCAGAATTGCTTTTACATCAATAAAGTTCGACACGCTTCAATAATTTTGCAACAAGCACAAAACAATTTTCATTTGCAAACATTCCATTGTTCAATAGAATTACTTCTGTTCCGTTCTATATATAAGCAAGAAACTCCTCTAAGCTCTGCGCATGCCCCAGCTTCAAAATCCTGGAAAGCTTCGTCAAATATATTTAAGTAAAATTAATTTAAATGAAACATATAGCATGCATATAAATTCTTAATAAAATTGAACACGCGAAACAAGGAAGTAGGAAGTTACTGGTGACAGTTGGTGCACAATATACACTCCCGTGCTTATTAGTAGGGTGACTTTCTGGCTTTAAAAAATATGAACCTGGACCCCCCTGTACAACAATATAAGTTATATACCAAAATGTTCGTAGAAGTCTGAAGTTTATGAAACTACCGGCATAAATCGGCATAAATGGTGGCGTTCTGAGAAATCCAAGATGGCGTCCAAGATTGCCGCCAAAAATCAAAAATATCATTTTTTTTCAGCTTTGTGGACCCAAGTGTTGCACTTAATGATTTTAATTATGTTTTATGTCTTTATATGCACGGATACACATTGGAATTACATTATTTAGTTGTTTTTTACATATATTTCTGTAAATTTTGCAAAAAAGAAGAAAATTGTTCCCTCTGAATTGGTTAAATTTAGGCTATTGGGTGTTTATTTTTTTAACAGCAGGTAAAAGGATATGACAAAATGTACATGTATTTATCCTCAGATATGACATATAACATTCAGATAATAAAAATATACACACATAGTTAGAAAAAAATAGATTTTTTAATTCATAAGCTTTTATAAGTGGGTGGGGTAATTTGACATGAATTTTAGAAATAAATGTAACTGGTTAATATGACTAGAAACTGACATTCCCTATCAACTCAAAGCACTGTTTATATATATAATGTTAAAAACATGTTATATTTGAGCAAGAAGAATGTGTAAACTGATATGTAGAATCCAAGGTGGCTTTCAAAATGGCCACATCTTTCACTGAAAATAGCCAGACTTAAGAGCACCGAGCATATTATGTATGATCTTTTCTGACTTAAGTCACCTTTTCTTAACCTACACATGTTTTATTGTAAAAAACACATTCAGCGTTTAATAAGAGCTTATATCAGTTTTACTTCAAATATTTACCTACCAGTATTTATGGAACAAACTAGGCTGTGCCTTGTTTGATCAAGAGTAACTCATTTGGTTGTCGTCCTATAAAATAACACGAAGAGTAGCTGATCATTGAGAATGGAAGAAACTGGTAAGTAGGATTGATCTTATATGTCCATATCTGTTTCATTTACTATCATTTTAACACTTATTTTGTTGCTGCAACAAATTTTATTGGTTACCAATAATATTTTGGGGTAGGACCAAATTGTTGAGGTACAAATAGCCATATCACTAGTTAATGTTTGGAAGCGGGAACATTCAAATAGATAAATGTAAACAATGTAGAAATACTTAAAATTACATACTAATAAAGCCTAAAAAGGGTAAATCTAGAAGAAAATATTTTACAATTATTGTTCCTGATAGATTTTACAATGATACACAATGTCAATGTAATAAAATATTGAAACCCAGAATGCAAACAGTGCATGACCTTGTCAAAGTTCTAAATAAACAAGAATCAATTAAATCATGGGGTTAAAACGAGTAGACAAGTCCAAAAAACTTCCATGAACTATTTGTACAACTGAATAATTTGTTCAGGACAATGATTTTGTTAATTCAAAGGCTGTCAGTATAAATGGAGAGGAAATGTATTTAAGACTCTTGGCCATCAGTGCCTCCAAGAAAGTACCACTTGAAGAAGTTCTTTCATTTGAAAATGCTCCTGTACCACTTAGTTTGTTTTCTGATGACGGCGACATGATGTCAACGAAGAAGTCTGATTTTGGTGAGAAGCTAGAGAAACTTGCTGGTTCTGATTTCATTGTCTCAAGTGTTTCTGAGCCTGACTGTATTGTTTTTGATGTTATGGCTATTGTTCAAATGCTACAACTTTCTAAAGATCAAAAACAGACATACATTCAGATGGTCTCTGGGTTTTGGAGCTATATCGTTAAAAGCAGTTTGCATTGTAAACAGATTCATGTTGTCTTTGACCGATATTTGACAGATAGCTTGAAGACCAAGACACGCAGGAAACGTGGAAACACTAGTACCACTGCGCTAGTTGCTATGAACATGTTGATTCCTGACTGGAAGAAAGTCTTGACTTAGGAGCAAAAGCAAGAATGAGTTAATAAAGCTGTATACAAGATATTTGACAGAAAATTGTCATAATCTGCTTGAGACAGATAAAGTTATTTTTGTTTCAGGTGGTATGGATGAAAAAATCCTACAAGTCTGTTGTAGTGCTGTTTCTTTTGTTTATCAAATGGAATCGAGTCAGGAAGAAGCTGATTGTAGGATGATATAACACTTGGCATATACATCCGGTCTTGGCACCAGGAAGGCCGTTGTTAAGAGGTGTTGCACATTTCATTATCTCTCATGAACAGACTCAATCAAACCGAGTCTGCTATTATTATTCTTGGTTGAATTCTTTGCTTCCAAAGGATCTTTTTACTGATTTTATTAGTCCAGAAACAGACGTTTTGGTTCTGTTAACTCTTCACACCAGTAGTCTTGGTATTGACACAATCTTTCTCATAACTGGTCGAAGATCTATCTACACATACTGACGTTACCAGATATATACCAATCCATGGAGTGGTTGCGAAGTTGTTGTTGGCCCAACATGATATCTTGTTACCTGTATACTGTGTTATAGGATGTGACACTTGTTCCTCAATGTATGGTGTGGATAAAAAGAAGGCATTCTAGGTACTGCTGAAATATGCAGAACAACTTCATGATCTCTCCAGTCTTGGTAGTGCACCATATTTGTCTTTCAAGTCTAAGTCTGCTGCCACTGCTTTTGTGGGGTATCTTTATGGGTCTTCAAACTGTCTTTTTTTAATTCCTTGCGTTCAAGTATCGTTCTCGAAAAGAAGCGGGTGAAACCAAGAAAGCTACCACCAACTGACGACAGCTTTATGTTGCATTTACTCCGCTGTACGTATCAGATACGAATTTTGAGAAATGCAGCAAATAAAGATTTTAGTTTGCTAATCCAAGCCGATTTTGGTTTCATGGTTGATACAGATACTGGTCTATAGAGTCCACACATCATGTCTCAGCTTGCAGCAGCATCCGAATTACATAGTGACCTAGTGTGTCTCTGTAAAGATTTTTGCTCTGGTAACTGCATTTGCACAAGAAATGAGCACCCATGTACACATGCCTGTGAATGTAAAGGCTTCATTGACAACACAGATACATGCCAAAACGTGTTTACAATATTAGCTTTTGGTGCAACTAATGACTATAAGACTTATATAGTAAAACTGTCCCTTGCAGTCTTATCCTACTGTTTACAGTTAAAACAAAGCAAACTAAGTTTGCCATTTATCTAACTTTGTGTTATTCAGTTACACCACATAACATGTAGTCAGTAATACATTTCTACAGAACTGAAGTATATCCAAATTTCGATGAATTCATTTTGATTTAAGCAAATATAGATTTGTCGCGATTGTTTTGGATTAAAGAAAGGTTACATAAATTTTATAACCTTAGAAATACCACAAGGGGAGTGTATCAGTAAATGGATACACCTACCTACATCATTCACAAGAGTTGATCTGGCCTAGTGGCCTAGTTTTTGACCCCAAAAGACCCAGTTTCGGATTTAATCATTAGATCACCAAGACAAACATTCTGACTAAGTTTCATATAGATTAAGTAAAAACTGTTGCCTTGAGAGTGTTCACAAACTTTTCATTTGATTTGACCACGTGACCTAGTTTTTGACCCAAAATGACCCAAATTAAAACTAGACCTAGAAATTATCAAGACAAATATTCTGACCAAGTTTCATAAAGATTGAGTTACAACTGTGGTCTATAGAGTGTTCACAAACGTTTCCTTTAATCTGGCCTACTGACCTAGTTTTTGACCCCACATGACCCAGATTCGAACTTGACCTAGAAATTATCAAGACAAACATTCTGATCAAGTTTCACAAGCTGGATCGGACTCAATATGGCCCAGATTCGAACATGACCTAGAAATCATCAAGACCAAGTTTCATAAAGACTGGGTCACAACTTTGGCCTCTAGAGTGTTCACAAGCTTTTCCTTTGATCTGGCCTAATGACCTAGTTTTTAACCCCACATAACCCAGTTTCAAACTTGACCTAAAAATGATCATGACAAACATTCTGACCAAGTTTCTTAAAGATTGAATCAAAATTGTGGCTTCTAAAGTGTTCACAAGCTTTTCCTTTTATTTGACCAGGTGACGTGGTTTTGACCCCACATAATCCTGATTCAAATCTGACTAGCAATCATCAAGACAAACATTCTGACTAAGTTTCATAAAGGTTGAATCACAACTGTGGCCCCCAGAGTGTTCCCAAGCTTTTCCTTTGATCTTGCCTACTGACCTAGTTTTTTACCCCACATGACCCAGATTCGAACTTAACCTAGAAATTATCAAGACAAACACTCTGATCAAGTTTCATAAATATTGGGTCACAACTATGGCCTCTAGTGTTCACTGGCTTTTCCTTTGATCTGGCCTACTGACCTAGTTTAGACCCCACATGACCCAGTTTCGAACTTGACTTAGAAATCATCAAGACAATCATTCTGACCAAGTTTCATAAAGACTGGGTCACAAATGTTTTCTATCCAAAATGAATAAATATCAATAAATTCTGTTTATTACAATACGTTTTGTTACTTTTATGTCATTAAGTCCAATTGCCACTCATATGAATGAAATTTAGCCTTATATTGGACCATTTTCAGTGTAAGTGGCAGCCATTTTGGAAGCCATCTTTGATTTTCGCTTTTAGATAGTACATTCTTTTAGCCTAAATGTAGCATGATTGTAATATACTATGCACACAGAGCAATCAAAGCTAAAGGTAAAGTTTAATAAATAGTTTAAAAATATAAAATGTAACGGTGTACGCATTTATATCTAAAACGCGTGCAAAATTACCCCACCCACTTATGAAAGCTTATGGATTCAAGTATTTAACCTCTTTTCTTATGTCATGTAACTATTTTTATTACCTGAAGGTTACAGTTGATTTCCATGCACAAATCTATTCAAATTTCGTAAACAGACCTTTGTTCTGCTGTTAAAAACGCCACCTCATACCCTAAATTTAAATATTTTATGGGAACATTTTGTCTAATTTTTGGCAATATTAATGGAAAATTCACGAAATTTACCAATAAATGGTCATATTAATGTGTATTCTTGCGTATTTAAGACATCAAAATTAATTAAAATCATTATGTGCAATATAAGGGTCCACAAAATTGCAAAAGTGATATTTTTAATTTTTGGCGGCCATCTTGGACGCCATCTTGGATTTCTCAGAATGCCACCACTTATGCCAATTTGTGCCGGTAGTTTCTGAAACTTCAGCCTATTACGAACATTTTGGTATATAACTTATCTTGTTGTACAGGGGGGTCCAGGTAACTTTAAAAATAGAGCCCTTTTGACTCGATTGTCACCCTACTATATAGAAAAGAGCATCTTACTGCGCTAGATCTAATAATTGTTCGACCAGTATCAACAGAAAAATTCGCTCACACTCTCACCTAAATACGGTGGCACAGGGTTTACATATATTTTTTTTTGGTAATAATACGTGCGCACGTAATAACTAATAAGTACCTATACATGCGCTGATGATTTTTACACTAACAGTGCGTATGTAATAAATAATACATAAATAATACATTCATAGATGTTTTATACTAATACGTGTGCATTTGTTAGATATTACATGCGCATATATTAGCTTTGCTTTCGTTTGTTTGTTTTGTGGTTTTACGCAGTTATTTTTCAATTATGTAACGACTGGCAGTTAACTTAACCAGAGTTATTAGATTCTGTACCAGTACAAATCTGTTCTCCGCAAGTAACTGGCAACTTTCCCACATAAGAGGTGGAGGACGAATGATTTCAGACACAATGTCTTTTATCAAATCGTCACGGAGAACATACTTCCCGCCGGGAATTCGAACTCATGACCCTGCGACCCGTAGATCCGTTCTATTCTCTCCCTATTGTCATAAGCCGACGGGCTCGACACGTATTAGCTAATATTTGCGCACATAATAGTTTAATAAACATCTGCTCTGCGCAGGTATAATTTATTACGTGTGTATGCATTACTGAATACGTGCGCATGTATTGCTTTATACTTGCACAGATGTTTATTATTAGTACGTGCGCTCGTGCTAATATGTGCGTTATTTATACAAAATTTAGACCACAAAACGCACCAGAGGCCACCATAAAATAAGCGGGTACCCTCTCCCATACCTAATAATTTAGAAAAAAAAAATGCAACAGAGGCCGCAATTTTATACCTGTGTTTTAAAAATTTCCAGTGGCCAAAAGAATGCACTAGAGGCCACCATTTCATACCATTATTTCAAACATTTTCAGGGGGAAAGACCCATGACCCCACCCCCATCCCTAAAATAAGCGGGGTATATCCTCCAGTACCATAAAATTTTGACCAAAAATGCACCAGAGGCCATTATTTCATACCTATATTTCAAAAATCCAAATCCATTTGCACTGGTCTGCGACTATTTTCAGGAAAACTCGCAGACTTTCAGGAGTCGATGCCAAACAAGTTATTCCTCCTATTGAAATCACAAGCAGGTTTGAATCCATTTGAACTTGTCCCCGATATCTTAAGCAACGCTCGCAGACTTTCAGGAGGCGATGCCAAACGAATTCTTCCTCTTCTAGACATCCCTTACAAGCTATTTTTCATTTGCACTGTTCTGCGTCACTTTCAGGAACACTCGCAGACTTTCAGGAGGCGGTGCCAAACGAGTACTTCCTCCCTTATACATCACCAAAAGGTTAGAATCCATTTGCACTGGTCTGCGACACATGCAGGAACACTCGCAGACTTTCAGGAGGTGATGTCAAACAAGTTCTTCCCCCATAGACAACGTAAACAGGTTCATATTCATTTGCACTGGTCTCCCAACATTTTCAGGGACATTCGCAGACTGTAAGGAGGCAGTGCCAAACGAGTCCATTCTCTAATAGACATACCTTACAGGTTCATTTTCATTTGCAGTGGTCTGCATCATTTAAATAACACTCGCAGACTCTCAGGAGGTGGTGCCAAACGAGTTCTTCCTCCTGTTTTTATCAGCAACAGGTTCGAATCCTATTGCACTGGGCTGCGACATTTGCAGAAACTTTTGAAGACTTTCAGGAGGCCTTGCCGAACAAGTCACAGCAATAATTCTGCACTCTATAATCTCACTGATCTCATTACCTGTCCCACTGCGTGTTACATATTTCAGTTGTTTACCATTCATACGCAGAAACAGTTTTCACAGTGTAGAAACGATTGAACAACCAAAACGGAAATAGCGATGTCATTTCAACCATTTGTTGAAATGTGATAAACGTAGTCTATCTTTTTCGATTGATATTTGGATAATTACCAAACAAAGGTATGTTTATTCCTTGAGATGTTTTTCGAAAGGCATGTTTCAAGTGTTCCCCAGTCAATATAAGTCCAGAATGACTTACAAGAGCAGTAGGTATAGTGCGTATTTTCTGACCTGGCGAAGATATTTTTAGTACAGGCTTTACCATTAAAATCAATAGGTAACTTGGTGCTTATCGGATTTATCCGACGTAATAAAACGAAATCTAATGATATAACCGATTACCCTAAACTCAATGATAGAATGGCCCATTTATGACCTTTCTATAAATATCTCCGCCAGGTCAGAAAATATGCACTATAAGGTGAAATCAATTGATTAAATGGTGAATGTTTAGATGATGCCAACAAAAAGTAAATGAGTTTTATCAAAAATTAAGGCAAATTTTCAGAATGCATGTCACATTATAAGAATTTAGTATAATTATTTTCTTTTTCATTGATCACGATTTCAGTCTTAATTCATCCCTGATTTCGTTTAAAACACAAATTCGCGGTGCTTTGTATTGTATTGTATTGTATTGTATTGTATTGTACGCCCTACTGAAATGATAGTGAACGATTTATTTTGATTTTTACACACAAGATTGTACTACTTATTCAGTTACTGCAAATATTTTGATACGATTTTGTCCATACTGAACGGCAGATTGTTATTACTAATTACGATTATATTCTGATTCCTGCATGTTTAGGTACAAAGAAGACATACAAGTGTTATCATTGCAAAGAAACGACACCAGACTTTGAAAAAAAAACACAATTAAACACAACTTGATTCAAAACTGACGAAAACATTGAAATAAGAATCGATGCACACGACAACATTAAAAATAAGACAGTTTTATTCACAAAAGATTTCAAAGTAATCCCAAAAGAAACAATAGAATGAAGATACCAATTAAAAAAAAAACAACTATAAAAATAACAAAATCCGCTAGTAAATTAGAATCGCCCTTGAAAAAAGTACCAAATAATACTGGTGCTCAGAAAACGAATACAGAGGCTTAGACAAGTTAAGCAGTCCAAATTAATGACACTCGAAAAAAATAAGGAGAAGAGTTCTATAAGACTGTATTTCATTCTTATCTTTTCATAATCATCTTGTTCAAACTATGATGTATGTTCTTAATCTGTATTACTAGGAATAAAATATGTTTAAACTTAAAAATTAAGGCTTAGGCAAGTTAAGCAGTCCAAATTAATGACGCTCGAAAAAATTAAGCTGCTTAATTATAACCTGAGAAAAAAGAAAAAACGATGAGAAAGTGTTTTAAAATGACTTAAATTTTTAAAATGCTAAGCATGATGTATATGTTGTAATACCACTCATATTGAAGGCAATATTACACGAAAATGAGGTGGTGCCAGTGTTTACAGGGCGTGTTTATACTACACCCAACATAATCATGAATAACTGGTACTCAAACCAAACAGCTGCCAAATTACAAACAAATATTGTACAACTTAGTTATTGTATGTGCATTTGTATTTGATAAAACTGCATGTAAATGTTTTTTTCTTTCAGGTCCAATACCACTGGCAATGTCCACAAAATTTCTCCCCTTTTAACAGTTAAATGAAAAAGAATTACTATAATCACTCTTTACTTTTTTATTAATCGCTATAAATTGTCAATAAAATATCATCAAATCGTTTGTGGGCAGTTTTCAATAAATAGTTCAATATGAACTTGAATGAAACCTTGACTACAGATGTCGGTATATTTCTACGCAAATGATTAATATCTTGTAACGTATGAGTTCAAGAACAATTTATTGCAAATGCTGGACTTATTTAATATGAACCTTATACACGTCCATTTTCAACTGGAAGGAAAAACTCTGTTTATTCGTGTGACACTTTCTGAAGTTTAAACAGAAATTGGTGATTGCTTTTGATTACGGTAACATAACGACTGTGAACACACTTACTGATAAAATCTAAGAGGTATTATCTCTTCAATATATAAACTATTGACAACTTACAGATAAAGACTCGTAAACTCCCTTGAAGGGTAAAAAAATAAATGCAAATGATAGCGGCGTGTAAACCCAGATACTGTGTATGTCATATAATTAGATCGCTATTTCCGTTTTGGTTGTTCACTGTTCCTACACTGTGGTTTTGTCACGCTGATATTCTTTTCCCATTACGTGTACAATGTTTAATTTCTTTGCTGTTCATAGGGAGCAACAAACCGCTGTCATTTCACTAAGCCGATTATCTTTTATCAAAATAGTGCAATCATGTAAAATGAACTGCAGTCTGTCTCACAGATTCTACCTCTATAAACAAGTTAAAACTATTTTTAAATTATTCTTTTACATTTCAGAGCAATTGAGAAATTAAAGATGCTCCATACATCCCAGACTTACACAATATGTTGAGATCAAGTAATCTGTAACACTGTTTATTTTTCCCTTCATACTGACACCGATATTTTCTCAGAAAATCCTTTCTCTCTAGGCTCATCTCAACACGTTTCATTAGAGACAATGTTACTGAATGTTTTTAGAAAGTGCTATTAAAAAGGATTTTATGGCAGGAAGATTTATCTTAAGAGACTAACGATTAATAGATCAATTTGTAGACTGACTCCTGTCCCTTTGTTTGTTCTGTCATTCTTCTGATTTGTAAGTTCATCATTGGAACAGTGGAAGTAACTTCGGTAGGTTTGTTTCTATCTTGACATTTGAGCCGTGCCATGAGAAAACCAACATAGTGGGTTTGCGACCAGCATGGATCCAGACCAGCCTGCGCATCCGCGCAGTCTGGTCAGGATCCATGCTGTTCGCTTTCAAAGACTATTGGAATTAGAGAGACTGTTAGCGAACAGCATGGATCCTGACCAGACTGCGCGGATGCGCAGGCTGGTCTGGATCCATGCTGGTCGCAAACCCACTATGTTGGTTTTCTCATGGCGCGGCTCATTTTTATATCCCTTATCTCCGAACAAGTATGGATAAGTCATCAGATAAAAATGTGCTAATTGGTGTTATTATATTTTCTGGTTCTTTTGGATCATGGACTCAATCAAACCGAGTCTGCTACTATTCTTTTTGGTTGCATTCTTTGTCTCCAAGGATATTTTTACAGATTTTATTAACTATCATAACAACAATCTTTAAATGCCATGTGGCGGTTATGAAAAGTCTACCAGTACTTGGCTTCAGTGTTGTTATATTTTCTGGGGAGTCCATTCAATAGATGTGTAATAGAGATTCGCTTAAGCCGTTAAAGAAATAAATACTTCGGAGTAATTTACCCCTCGAAACCAGACAAAAGACCTCTCTTAATTACCACACAATGGGGACACTTTTGATTGTTTTGTTTTATACGGTAAAAGAAGAGGTAACCACATGTAAAAAGAGTAGGTCCATTCAACTAAGATATGGTGACTTAATATGTTTAAGGTGAATGCGTGGTTTTAACTATTTTCTTTTTCCAATTCTTATCCAGCTTAACATGGTAGATGAAAACTTCGTATGTCTTCTTGGGCTATACAGTAGAACCGAGTTTGCAGCTTGGTAAATCACCGACCTTCCTTAAACTCACTACAATATGATTCGATTTGAGTGCTAGAAGTTACCTGAAATAGAAGTGATCGTACGTGATTTTCTATTTTACAGTATATTATGCATAAAAAAACGCCCAAAATCATCTGTGTATGGAAATAACTCACATTGTGTAGACATAATTATGTACGTATGAAACAAATCTAAACGAAAGTAGTGTTTTTATTTAAAACGGCAACTTAGCTGTTGCACTAACGAAGTTTTGCCAAGCTCTTTTTACATGTTGGTTATATGTTTTGCTTCAAATAACCAAATAAAATAGACACGAAAAGAAACTAAATATGGCTTTTTGCGTAAGTATAACTTTGCAAATACAATACCATTTTTGAATGCAGCATTCTGAATACATAACTGATATAGAACTATGTGATTAACGACGTAACTGCGATTGTCATTTCATTTGATTTGATATTGTTGATAATATCGATGCAATTAAATTAAATTTGAATTAAATTAAAACATGGTAATTACGTCACTCCTTTGTACTCTCAGTACTGTAATTTCAATATTGGACTGCTTTCAATGGGACTCAGTACAGTATTTTCCAAGAGGAGCCCAATATTTTGTTTAATATTGGACAGTTTATTTAATATCATACGGCACGAGGAAAACGATTAATATACACATTCTATTCATTCTATTCATTCGTGTAGTCTCCAATATTTAGCAATAGTTGAATTTCATACAAATACATTACTGTAACCCACTGAAAGAAGTCCAATATTATAACACAGTACTGATTATGTCGTAGGGTAAAATAGTGACACCTGTAAATCCTTAATGTTTTAGTTGTTTTATTTCATTTTCCCCGTTAATGTCCTGTCTGGTGTTCCGTACTTTTACCAAATCCTCCAATATTTATATATAGTATAAGGGAAGTAAATCATCGCCTCCTTTACTAATCTTACTAATATTTATGCATGTGACTTATTCCAACCAATCACGATCTGGTCACTCATAAATGGTCAATGTTTTGAAAACGTTTATTTGTTGTTACTGTGCAAATAAAACCAAATATCTTTGGATATATTCTACATATAGTCAGGTAATTAACATTTTTGTACTTTGTAATAATATTTCTTGATGTAACTGAAATTCTGTATTGATATTTCATGTATTTAATGAATTATTATAAATTACTGTGTTTAGAGCGGTCAGTTACGCGCCACCACACCTATTGTACTAGCATTTAGGAGTGACCTGTCGCTTTTATTAATAGATTTGAAAGGTTACTGGAATAAACCACTTCAGTAAAGGGGTACCCTACCTTTTTATAACTTATTTTATAATAAATATTTATATGACTGCCTCTTCGACAATTAGACGCCGTGGTGCAGTGTAAGCGTGACTGTTCTAGAATCTAACTTTTGTGAGTTCGAATTACAACGGAGATCAATATTTTATTTTCATTTTATATTTTTTTCATTTTATATTTTGGTAACATGCATTTAAAATGATAATAATGTTAAAGATGTATTCGTATGGATGGATCCGTACCCGTAGATACTTCCTATTTGAATTGAATTACTTGTATCATTTTGCTATTTTCGCATATAACATAGGTTTTTCAAATATCTTTTTGATTGTGAATTATTCAAAACATGGTTGACATAGCTCTTGACAATTTGGTCGACACTGATTCGGATAAAACTGACACCGCCAGCGAGTGTGAGGATGTTCCATTGGGCGCGTGTGTTTGAAATGTATTGAATATATTGAACTTGTATGAATGAAATTAAAAATGAAATTGAAGTGATGAAATAAAATGAAATAAAAAAAAAAAAACGTGAAAAAAATATAAATACACATGTAAAACAAATTCAATCATAAAACAAATCGCCCTATGTGGGATTCGGACCCACAGCCTCCTAATCGCAAAAGTGAAATCACTAGCAAGACTCCGCAATTCTACCAACTGAGCTACCAATGCAATTTCAATCCGTTTAGTGTTTGGAATATATTTATAGTTTTAGATAAGTCAAATATCTTTCAAACCCTTATTTAATAAATGGAACAGTCTGGAAAATCCAAATCTAAAAATAAAAGCGACAGGTCACTCCTAATTGCTAATAATGCTCGTTTGTTTACCTTTTTGACAGCTGTCATCTGTCAAATGATGATTGTTATTTCTTGTTTATATTTACTATTTGTTGTTTTATATTTTCAGAGTACATCTATGATAGTAATGAAATCATATTGAACATTATTATTAAACCCATAATTGAACATTAAAAAATCTTTGTCATCCGACCCACCCCCACATACAGCCATGTAGCCAAGTCATCTACAACTATAAAATACTTGAGCTAGTTGGGAGCAAGAAGAAGGGTGACAAATGGCGCCCAACATGGGACCGTGACGGCATTACACTGGTTAGTCTCCGACACCTGTAATTGCTTATATATAAAGTACCCGCTGAGGTAGCAGTTGGTAGTTTCCAGCCACAGATTCGAATTGGCCAGGGTCAAAATCTGTCATTAGAGATAAAACCTTGAAGTGAAGGCTGTTTTGATGTTTGAAATATTTGTTGATGTGAGTTTGTGATTAACAAGTTTAAGAATGGTATGTTGCAGAAATTCTGGCAGATACGAATGTAAGCTTGATGGCATCATTTTCATATAAATGCTTGAAATGCATATATACCACTATCAGCATTGAGCGTCTCGTGAACTGTCAAATGTCATATAGGCCTCACACAGTTGAAAATAGTGAAAAAAGTAATCGGTAGACAGGTATTTTTGTCCAGCTCTGCAAGTAATACTTGAAACTGAGTACAGAATGCAAGTGGCCATTTGGCTCTATCATTTCCCCTTACATTTTAAGGCCAGTTGGAGATATTGCTAATTTGGGCTGAAATGTCATGTATTTTCGCGGGCTGAAATTATCTTTCAGGTGGCTTGTGGATTTAAAAATCTATGCTTTGTATGAAGTTTACTATGTATTTTATTTTCTTCTTCAAGTAAGATGTAAACCGGTATCTTTTTATTTTCAGGTCTGCATCTCGTAAGATATCGGAAGCCGTCTGACTTGGCCACATCGCTCGGAAGTCCGAAGTACTAGAAAAAACCGCCATCTGCTACCTGAAATTCGAGGACGAATTTCAAAATGGTGGGGAAATATGTCACGGTATAGAACTTGAATATTTAAACGGGGAGAAAATGTGTAGGCGGCCGGATAGCTCAGTCGGTAGAGCATCGGAACGGTATTCCGAGGCCCCGGGTTCGAGTCCCGGTCTGGCTGCACATTTTTCTCACCCTGTGACAATAACAAAAAGGAAAATTAATATTTCATCAAAGTTTTATGTATAGATGCCTAATCAATATGGAAGTAATCGCAAAATATCTTAAATAACATTATACAATTCTTTGCATGCGTCGTCGTAGTCCTACTCCCTAAACGACACATTGCAAGAGAAACAACCTCCCTTGAAAAATATTGAATATGTTTCCAGTTTTAAGAATTGTGTGAGAATTTGATTCCTCTCTGCATAAAAAGTCAGTTTTAGCTGACCAGTGATGATAGATGATAGAGGATGTACTCCAGTAGGTTCCTGGATTTCGCGACGAGGAAGGGCCTAAATTGAAACTGAAAGAAATTGTAGGAACAGCGATAATGCTAAACAGTGAATTGAAGATTATTTAAGTAGAAACAGTCAGTTTTTATGGCACTATCTGAAAAACATTTAACTATAATGGGCAACTGTTGCCATCTGCATATGGTAAATTATGTATAAAACACACTCACACACAAACGCACGCACGCACGCACACACACACAAAACGCCTATACGATGAATAATGTCTTTTTTGAAAATAATGTCTATTTAAATCAATGATAAGTCTGATTTCAAAGAAATAAAATGAGGAACATTCATTTACATACTGAAGTTTGAAAACATTAAGATATTTTTAGAAGATTTAAAATGGCAATTGAGTACAAGAACAAGTGGAAATATTTAAACAAAGTAGATAACTATCATACATTGTTTGAAACAAAGAACTCTTTATATAAAAAGTTCATAAATCTATTTACATTCAAGTGTTTTTTCCAATTTCTGTTCATAAATTAAAAATTCTCTTCGTATGATGTTGTTCTATTTTGCCTATTTTAATTACCTTCTTTATCCAAAGAGCAATTCAAATAACTGTTAATGATCACGTAAGATCTTTTGTTGCCACTCTCCATTTAATTTTGATTTAAAGTTTTACTCTTCACAGAGCATTGTATTTCATACTTACATAAATATAATTTCAGAACAGGTAACAAAGATTGATTGAACTTTTTTCGACTGTCTGTGGTCTATTTCGTAGGATTCGCAGGCTTTTTTCACTTAAACATGTTTATACAATATACAAACACGTACGTTCGATCTCGTTTTGTGCAATGTGGTATACATATATTCTGTAGAGCAATGATCTATGAAGTATGAAACTTCAGGTGAAAAGTCATTGTAACGGCAACAACACTGTAGTAACTCTCGCATTGTTTAGAAAAGGTAGGAACGGTTTCAGTGTTTGGAAATTGCATTTTATAACACAAAATTAAAATGGGACATGGAGTAGATAAATAAACACATAACGTATATGTTTCAATGCTGCCTTCTTTGAAAAAAAAATCAGTTACCATGGTTACAAATAACTATAAGAATAATATGAAAAAGTGTATCCATCAGTTTTGACTTATTGTTCAAAGAAGTGAGATTTTAGCAGGCTTTTAAAAGCAGCCAGCATGTCAACTCTCTAATCTTGATTGAAGGGAATTCAAAAGATTGGAAGCAGTGATTGCTATACATTATGTATTAGTCTTTGGCTGAAATAGTGACAGCGTGTCTTGTTACCTGTCACATTAGGTTTCTAACTGGTCTATACGCTTCTATCATATCCCTTATTTAGGCAGAAGTCTCATTGTGTAGAGTCTTAAAGGTGTGAGTCAGAACCTTGTACTGTACCTTGTAATTCACTGGTAACCAATGGAGCACATTCCGTACCGATGTAATATGATTGTGACGGGACGGCCTAGTGACAACTCCAGCTTCTGTGTTCTGGATTGTTTGTCAAGTGTTCTGTCATGATATATTTAGAAACGTTTAGTTTTCACCATATTTTAACATGCACGTAAATGCGTTTTACCATGCTGTTTTTATGCAACGAAAAAGATCAAATATATTTCATTACACAGCTATACGAAAACACACTAACCTGACTTAGTAGCAACAATTTACAATATTGACATGTCAGCTATATTATTTAGATAATATAAAACGATGACTGTGTATTTTTTGTGACACTGCCAAATTAAGTGTACCTATGCATTTAATTACATCTTCACTTTTCGCTGACGGTGAATTACAAATAATAATCGGTAGTATGTATCTTATTACCGTTTGTTGACATTCAATATCACATAACGTACTGATAAAATAACATTTTTTTTCAACAACATTATGCGTGATAATAAATAAGCTTCGCAAGTTATATTCTACAATCCCGACGAAAGTTTACAAGATCTGATCTTTTTCTTTAAACTGCATTCAATAATGTTTGAAATGTCAGCAATTATAACCCCAATTTAGGTTACTTTATTCTTTATTTAGGTCTAACTATAAATCGTCGTAAAACGTTTATACGGCAACTTCATCTACACCATAGAACAGATCCTACTTTTTTACTTTTGCTAAATCTGATTTCATAATTTAAAAGTATGTCTTAGAGATTTTTTAAGGAAAAAACAGATCAATAAATTTTAGCATGCTGCCACATATGATTCTGCCTTTGCGACCAGTGCAGACCAAGATCCGTGCAGTCTGATAAAAAAATCTATAAGACGTTTACGCAAAGAACAGTATTCTGGCAGTTCGTATGAAGTGCAAAAATTGTGATCTTGTTGGGCATTATGTACAATACTAGCATTAGCATCATAAAGAAAATATCGATGAAAGTAAACATTTATGATTTTTACAAATCATTTGAAATGCATGTGGTACTAGACATTCATAGTTGAGCCGTGCCATGTGAAAACCAACATAGTGGGTTTTGCGACCAGCATGGATCCAGACCAGCCTGCGCATCCGCGCAGTCTGGTCAGGATCCATGCTGTTCGCTATTAGTTTCTCTAATTCCATTAGGTTTGAAAGCGAACAGCATGGATCCTGACCAGACTGCGCGGATGCGCAGGCTGGTCTGGATCGATGCAGGTCGCAAAACCACTATGTTGGTTTTCTCATGGCACGGCTCATTTATTTATTGTATGGAACCATTTTGATTAACAAGCTTGTAATAATATAACTTAAATATATACGGCTACTTTTCATACATACAATGTACAATAATAATTATAAAAAATCATGAAAGACGTCTAATGTGCGCATATCTTTCACACACAAAAAAATGTATTACAGTTAAATATCATACATATTATATTGATATCTGTTGAAATAACTCAATATTTGAGTAGTAGCATACAATTATATTTCTATTATTAGCTATACATGTACTTGTTATGAATTATTTAAACCTAGTACTCAGCTGATGCCTACAGACATGTTTAACTTTTAATGTTCACATAGATAATATGAAGTAGTTGATCATATTTTCAAATGTAAGTCCATAATTACCAGCTGATCAGTGTGTATTACATGTTACACATAAACATAGTCATACAAATATAGACATGAGCGTTCGAATACGTAGGTCGGTCAATCCATCAATTGCGCAAGCAAACTGAAGTTCATAACTTTCTATGGAACCAATATGGCGAACTCAAATATTCTGAATTATTCTCGTTCTTGATAATTTTCACAGTCCCTCTTTTAAGTAAATAAAATACTAAATATAATCTGGAAAGTAGATCCTTCGGAAGCACCGAGAACAGTGCAAACGTTGAAAATTGCAGACTCGGTTTGATTGTCTGTTCATGAGCAGTAATGGAAAATGCTACACTGCTCACGCCCCCCTAGCACCGGCTTAATACTCACTTTCAAAGGGTGTGGAAGATCGATCGTTAGAGCTTGAGTTTAAGGTTTAGTTTAGGACTTTAAATTTGTGACAAATTTTCAATTTCTCTCTTTCTTTAACATATTTGCGAATTTCTCAGCAATTGCAATAACCGGTGCATTTATATTTCCGGACGTCACTGCTGGAAATACAGAGGCATCGCAAACACGTAGATTCTTGATTCCATGAACCTTAAGGTCTACATTTACTACTGAAGTCGGATCATCCTTCCTTCCCATTTTACACGTGCTTGTTGAGTGATGGAAATTTAGTGCAATGTGATGTATCATGCATCTCCAAAAATCATCCGATCTGAATGTGTGATGAGAGCAGAACGACGCTTTATTAATGCTTATGTCAGCACCAATGCTCTGCAATGATTTCGTTGAGATCAACTTCTCAAACATACGGATACCAGCTAACAAGTCTTCTATATCTTGTTTGTCTTTCAAATGATTTGTATCCAATATTGGGCTGTCAAATGGATCAGTACTTCGTAAGCGCACGGTACCAGTGCTCCTTGGATGCAATAAAGCTATGATTGCAGAAAATCCTGGTATGTTTATATAATTGTTGATAAGCTCTGCTGCAACAGAATCGTTGTAATTTAAAAAGTTGTTATCACCAACAATAAAAGGCGGAAAAAACAGCTGAATATCCGGACGTTCTTTTCCAATTTTGGACTGGTCGATATGCATAAACGCTGTAACTTCACTAGTAGCAGTAAAAGGTCCTGTTCCAAATAACATATACTCTATTTTAGGCCGCGCACCGCTAAATGTGTCTATGGTAAGGCTTAATGATTGGTTTATTTTAGCTGAAAGGACAATACCAACATGGTCGTCAAATTTTTGTCCAACCGGTAGATCCGTTTCCACGGATATGCCTAAATCTTGCAAATGACGTTTTGGACCAACACCTGATAACATTAATAACTGCGGAGAATTGAATACACCTGATGATAATATTATGTCCCTTTTGGCCTTAACAAATTGTTTTCTTCCCTGCTTGATAAAATAAACACCTGTTGCTATTTTTAGTTCTAGCTGTATTTTTGTTACCAAGCTATTGGTAGAAATATCAAGATTTGGTCTTCTGCCTACTTTACCAAGGTACTCCAGTCCTGTACTACTGCGAACTCCGTTCCGAATGTTAGTTTGTACTCGACTAAATCCTTCCTGAATTTTGCCATTATAATCTGTTTCAGTGTAACCTGTTTCTTTTCCTGCATTCATGAAGTATTTCCCCAAGGGTGTTGAAAATACTCCAGATACTGCAATTGGTCCTCCGCTTCCGTGATATTTTGATGTTTTCAGACCGGGAATCTTTATATCTTCGGCTTTTTTGAAAAAGGGTAATAAATCATTGTATCCCCAACCTTTGCATCCATACTTATTTACCCATTCATGAAAGTCAAATGGGTTTCCTCTAGTATATACACAAGCATTAATAGCACTTGTTCCACCAACTAGTCTCCCTTTCGGAAGAACAGTCTTTTTGTCCTTCAGTCCTAAAAATATTCCGTTTTCCGTTTCGCTTTTGAACTGCCACGCTAGATCCGTTTTTAAAAAGCTTAAAGCTAGCCCTGGTATATGAATATTTTTATCATAATCAAAGTGATTTCCAGCTTCTAGAAGAAGAACACTATAATTTGCGTCCTCCGATAATCTTGACGCAAGGACGGAACCAGCAGATCCAGCACCAACTATGACGTAATCATATACGTCACTGATTTTGTCCGACACCAAAGATTCCCCGAGACTTGGTTTACCTGCATATCTCAAAATAAGTGAATAAGCCACCGCTAAAATTAATATAATGAAAGCAGTTAACTTAACGAATTCCATTTCCTTTTGTAGTCCTTATGAAAAATTTCAGGTAGTGATGCTTCAGTTTATTATTCAGAAATAAACACAATATTTCGTTTTCTAATTGAAATATTCTAATATACACGACTTATGTATCCACATGTATATTAATAGGTCAAATCTTAAATTTATGTAATATCTAGTAAGATATATGAAACTGCTAATGATCCACATGAATACTTTCCCGTTTCACATGAACATCCAACGACGAAGGGACTAAATAACATGTTAACTGCTATTCAGCAATATGTTATCATATGCACGTCATTAAGTGGAAACTAATCTTATCTATTTACACAGTCTGCCAATCAAGGTTATCCTTTGTGTACTTTGTTTTCTGTCCAATAAACGGAACATTCACAATATACTTGTTTACTTCATAAAAGCATGCCACTCGGTTAGGTTTATTTCCTTATGCACCAGCATGCATATTGGCAGTGAATATAAAGATAATTATGCATCTATGAACAGATGCATAACTCCACAAACTTGTTTTGTGATTTTTCGTGTAACTGAATATGTTGACATATAAAAGGTACAGTCGTGTATTGAATATTTTAACATAGTTACAGTTCAGTAGAGTAGTGCACTTTAATGTACAGTGCAGTATTGTATTTTAACAGATTTAATCCACATGATGTAGAGACCGTACAAGAGTCCTTCGTGTACTTTGATTTTAATAAAAAATACAGTGGTCGGTAGATCTAACGAGTTAAAATGTTAACAATTGGACTCTGTCTAAGAATATTTGGAAAGAATGAATGGCAGTCAGTCTTAATCATAATACTGATTGTCAGCGAATGCTAATGACTTCAAGTGATACAGAAAAGTATGTAGTTTTAAACTGTGATTTCCTTACGATTGAAATTCTCTAGAAGCTCGAAACATTATTGCTTAAAATAAACAAAACTCGATGTCTTTGCCGTTTGCCTGCTGCTAAAGGTCCAAAAATAAAAGAATCGCTGTAAGTTATATTTCACTGGTACTACTAGTTGCTAAGTTTATACTGTAAAACCCACGCCTGAGAAATTTGGGCAGTTTTGACAGATTAAAAATGTTGGCAAAATTTATGGTGGCATATTTCTGCCACGAGATAGCTAGGTAGCTATCGTATCGAGATAATTTGTAAACTTTCCAGGAAATGTGTGCATTTTTTTTTCTGAAAAAAAAAAAAAACAACAAAACAACAACATTTCAGCAATAAATAATATTTTCTAGATATTTTATTATTTCATGAAAACGTTTTAGGACAAAATTTCGCGTTAATTCGAGATGCTAGGTAACTATCACGATAATATTTCAAACTTTCCAGCAAAATTGTACAATTTTTTCTGAAAACATCATCGCAATAAATTATTTTTTATCGATATGATTTTTTATTTCCAGGAAACTTTAAGGTTCTAGGAGATAGTATGAAAACGCGTTTGGACCCCCTGATATTCTTTATGACGTAATTATGACGTAATATGTTTTATAGAATTTCATTGAATATTTTCCCGTAAGGCACAATTACACAACGGCCCAGGAAGTGAACCAATTGCTTGCAGGCTCGAATCTCGAGATTCTGGCCTTCAGTAGAGACATGTATCTTCCGAAGGGGGCTCATATTTCACTACATATTTTTAGTTTTGGACTCATTTATGATGAAAACAAGGGTTTTATCAATCTGGTCATATTTTTGTCCCAGGTCCAATACTTGTGCCTGTGCTTGGGAGACAGGTGGGCATTTAAGTGGAAGGGGTCATTTATATTAATCAACTGGTTATTGATGATGTTTATAGAACTAAAATAAATATATGGTTGAATTGATTTTCCAAGCTACGTGTAGATGGCATGGGTCTAAAATCTTGCCAGAACGGAAGTCAGACGAAATGGAAACGGTCATCAAGCCGTCCAGATTCATTTCAAATTTGCTAAAAAATTAAGCGGTTATGAGACACTTTTCTGCCCGCCATTAATTTTGTCTGGTCACGTGCTATAAATTTAAGTCCGTCATTTGCAAATAATACGGTACAGGTGAGCATTTTGGGCCATTTTTGACTCAGAATTTAGTGTCCTGAGTTTTATCGTTTCTATCATAGATACAACAGAATCGGCAGGCTGACAATATCGCATGGCAAAGCGCTAAGTATTTGCAATACATTCGCTCAACATTTCCCTGGAATTTCTCAAAATTAGATTTTTGTGTTTTTTTTTTTTTTTTGTTTTTTTTCGCGCTGGAATCAACGTAGATTTATACAATTTTCAAATTTACTGTCCCTTGCTTCCTTATTTTGATTTCTCGAGCCATTCGTTCGTATGAGCTAGTGAGCGAGAGTGCGGAGGCTCATAGTCTCGAATACGGATACAATAAGACCAAGAATCATCCACCTGTACAAAAAAATATATAACTGGCAACTGAAGTTAGAAACATGGGTTTAAAGTTTTGTATCTTATCTAGCAGTATTTTATCACAGGGTGAGAGAAAATGTGCAGTCAGTCCGGGGCACGAACCCAGGACCCCTCGCTTACAGGATGAGTGCTCTACCGACTGATCTAACCGCGGCTGCCGGACACATACGTCAGCAAGCCCGTTCCGTGACTCCCGAGTTCAGATGTTCCGTTCATAGCTCCAGTTTTTTGCAACGGAGCTATATATGGAGAATATAGCTCCGTGGGAGCTTTATACGGAAAGGTGCCCCGAATATAGCTCCCCGAGGAAATATAGCCGAAGCCGCGAAGGCAGCTATATAGGGTGTGTTGAAGCATTTCAAAAATAAAAATCATGTATTAACAGCACGCGAGTTGCCCTTGTTTGCACAGATTTTTCTCCCATTCATAAACGGGCGAATCCAGTAAAAAGTAGATTTTATGCAAGAATAATATTTCAAATGTGTTTGCCCTCAATTCACAATCAAATAGCATGGACTCTAAAATCAATATTTTTGTACATTCATTAATTATCCCCGTGAAACCAGTTTCCGCTGGTACAAGCATACATTTTGAAATAAACAATAGGCAAATACACAATTTCCCAAAATGTTTATGGAGTTTCCAAAAACAACATGTCCTGTTTGAGTAAATAAAGTTTAGCTTTTAAATAGGTCAATATACTTGATGTAAAAACAAAACAAACATGAAGGTACTCACTTGTGCTCCCATTTGATGACGTCACCTTATTTCGCCGATCATGTGATTATGTACAGTTACTCTCCAAATGTTTTTCCAAAGATTAAAAACAACTAACTGTTAACACACATACACTAAAGAACCCTAAAGGGAACAGTTAAAATTTCAATTGCTTGTTTTTCTTCATTTCTATATCAAAATAACACTAACAAGGTGTCCTATTATGTATGGCAATGTTACTCTTCTTTTTCTGTGCATGTAGGGCACAGGAAAGAATCGCACCTTCTGATACCACGGACTGGTGAGCAGAATCTAAGGTGGAACCATCTATCACAAACATCATAGCATGCCCACTGCACGATAGTGAGACTGATGCAATGTTTCAGTTCTTCAGGATGGAATCGGTTACAGACACAGCAGAATCTAGTTCTGTTGCTGAATCCTCCGAGTCTGATACAATACCAACATCTGCTCCAGATTTAGCATTCATCCCTGAAGTACTAGGTTCAGGCAAACATGGCAAAGTTTTTTGTTTAGGTTTTTTCACATTAACTTTTGGTCGGTTTTTACCAATACTACCTGGTTTAGTACTTAAGCCGGTGCTAGGGGGTGTGAGCAGTGTTGCATATTCCATTACTGCTCATGAACAGACTCAATAAAACCGAGTCTGCAATTTTCACTGTTTGCTTTGTTCTCGGTGCTTCCGAGGGATCTACTTTCCAGATTTTATTAGTGGTAGGTGTTTTGTGTTTTGAGCCATTTCTTGCAACATGCTCTTTTATTTTATCAGCGACATCAGTTTCTGTAATATGTTTATCTCCAACCACTTTACTCAATGTCTTTCTGACGTTGGCAACACGTACATTTTCCAACACCTGACCTCAACGCTTTTCTAGGAACAGTCTTGCACTGTCTGTTGATGATTCAGCAGCGATTTCTACTGAGGGGACAGTTTGCTTGTCTGTTGAAGAAACCAGCGTTTCATCTACAAGAACTGGAAATGATAGTGATGGAGATAATGCACTGTCACTGATCACGTCTGGATTGAATAGGCTAATACCACAACGTCTAAAAACGGAGCTTAAGTTGCCTGGAGTAAGAGTAGCCATGTACACCTTGCATGCAATTTTACAAACATCATATCTGGTAAGGATATTGCCCCCTGATGATCGAAGGTGTTGATGGCATGCTGCATTCCATGCTACCTCGAAAGGTCCAAATCAACTGACATCCATGGACTGTAACAAATGACTGCAGTGAGGAGGCAGCACAAATAGGACAATGTTATTTGTCTGGGCCCATTCAATAAGGCCTAAAGACACGTGACTTTTGTGTCCATCATAAAGTACAAGGACTTTGGAGGTATCTGTATGAGATGGGAGGACAGGTTCGAGGTGATCCATCATGTATCTTGTGAATATGTCTGTATTAGACCATCCCGATTCAAAAACAGTTCCTTCGGCACCAGGAGAGGCTCCATGAAGTAAGGTAGGTTGCATTCTTAGGGAACACAAAGAATGGTGGTACTTAGTGCCCAAGAGCATTCCCCCACCTATAACTGTTACAGTCTTTGATTTTCCTGCAGTGATGGCCTGAACCTTATAGTGTGAACCTGCAACTATCTTTGGGGGGTTTGTGGTCCATTGTAAGGCCCTTCTCATCTACATTGTAGATACGCCCCGGATGATCTTTAAGGTTGTACTTAGTCAGTATCTTGTTCAGCTCCTCAAAATAACTTGTAATGGTTGGTCGAGTTGCACTTTTGGCACGTGCTACCTCTAAACTACAAGGCTTTTTTAGTTTTAAATTTGGCCACCTATCCAAAAAACTATAAGACCACTTCAAACTCAATGGCATTTGCTTATCACGTAGTCCAAGATGGACAGCATAGTCACTCGCAAGATTTATGGTCTCTTGGCGAGAGTAACCGTAACCTATTTCTGCCATGGAAATCAGATGTTGACTCAGAAATGCTTCCTGCTCCAGTGCAAACATAGGTTGTGGTTCTGATCTGACGGAGTCCAACTCTACTTTTCCCCACACCCTGTCCTGTAGAGTTGTGATTGGTATATTGAACATTTTTGCAATTCTTTCAACAGGCAGATTCTGCAGCTCTTTTATCATGTCATAGGTATCTGTGATTTCCTGTGGGGTATAAAGAACTCTGTACTTCCCTCTACCAGGACCAGAAGTCTGAAATCAAGAAAATGACTTTGTGAATAAGGCAATCAAACATTTGGGAACAATATTTTTGGACACACCCTGTACTTGTTTTAGAGTGGTGACGTCATGAAACCAATATGGGAGCACAGAGCAGACGAGGAGATTTTTTTTTCAAAGTTTCTAGGTGTATTTCATAAATATTTTTAGTTTTTATGAAAGGAATATTTTGGGATTAGTGAAATATATTGAAAAATGGTAAGTTTACTTATTCTAACTTTCATTTACCTTTCTAATGTCCATATTTCCTGGGAAAAAGTGGGCGTCTCCTTTGTGTTTATTTCTGCGGCTCAGTCAAGCGCAAAAATCTCGCGAGAACACTCGTGAGAGAAAAACCGTAAACATCCGGTCGGCGAAATTAGGTATACGGCGGAAACTGGTAACATGGGGATATGTTATGAAAATGATAACACCTTCAAACGGTTAGCGAGTGCGTGTGTTCCGTTAATATTATTTGATAAGATAAGATAAGATGGGACTTTCCTATAAACGTACTACTTTTGAGACTTTTAAATTTCGATTTCATTAAAAAAAAAATCAAAATAACTCTAAAATGGTTTCTAAATTTTAGCAGATATCCGCCGTTGGTTATTGATGTGTATTTGACATGTATGATAAACATGCACGAGCGCAGGTAAATCAAGTTTTGTGGTACAATGTTTTTTTTTTGTTGGATTTAACGTCGCACCAACACATGATAGGTCATATGGTGACTTCCCAGCTTTAATAGGGAGGAAGAGCCCAGGTACCCCTCCGTGCATTATTTCATCGCGAGCGGGCACCTGGGTAGAACCACCGACCTTCCGTAAGCCAGCTGGATGGTTTCCTCACTTGAAGAATTAAACGCCCCGAGTGAGGCTCGAACCCACATCGATGAGGGGCAAGTGATTTGAAGTCAGCGACCTTAACCACTCGGCCACGGAGGCCTCTTGTGGCACAATGTTTAACGTACTTTTGTTAGCATCATTGCATTGTGGTGCACATGAATAATCAGTAATCTATAACTGGTAGATCCAGATATGCCAAATTACTACCTGTGTTTTGTTCTACAAACTAATTATTTCTAAATTAAATTAAACCCTCATATCTGAACTTTATAACGCTCTTTCCAGGTTTATTTCTCGTCATGAATTATGTTGCGCAATAAGACAGATATGTGGTTTTTGTTCATTTAGTTGGCACGGTAAAGACAAATAGTTAAACACATTTCAAATTGATGCCTACGCAATGACACTTCACTCATGTAATTTCAATATTTATGACCATTTTAACTATTCAAATTGAATGTATGTATGCATTTAACAAACTATAGTTAAATACAAATAAAGGTTAAAACACTAACATAAAAAAATCACTATACCCGGTAATACGTTTTTAGAAAATGATTCAGACAGGTCTACCACATCAAGTCAGATAATGATTGTATAATTGAAATGATAGTACCTGTTTATTAAACAAAATCACCTGGAAGAATAAAATACCTGAATTTTTATACATGGGAAACAAAACTGTTCATTTGTAAGCATCCACGTAACTATAAAACCGCAAAAAAAAAAAAAAAAAAATAAAAAATAAAGGAAATAGTTGCTTAGTTATATATTTTAATGTAACTGTCAAAACTGTAGATATTCTATGACGTGTAGGACTTGGTGACTGAATATCTACTTTGCATTACAGCTCACTCAGAGTATGGATTACAGACAGATGATTTATGAGGCTGATCTATGACGACAGATATTAATAATATAACAATGGTAGAGGATTTGAATAACTCTTCTTCCGTATTAATTTTGTTGTAAACGGCCTTTGTAATACCTTTATTTTTGCATTTACATGTTCCAGTGTACATTCATACATTATATTATAATATTCTTACAAAGATTACGGTGTTTATTTATAAAAAAAAATCTTGTATCCGAGAAGACGGGAAATTCTTGTCAATGTGTGTATAATTAAACTGACTATGACGAGTGATTATTTTTTAAAATCAAAATTGACTGATAGTACGCCTGGTGTAAGCATCAATTTTGTAACGTTATTGCGTGAATACTGGAACTGAAATTGTTGTAGGAAAAAAAGGTAATGATATAGTGAGCAGTGATTTAAATTTTTCCTGTTGACACGATCAGCTGTCAAAAACACTATACGTTTAATACTAACTTTGTTGAAACTCGTTCATTCAGATTCTTAACTTGAACTTATTGTTTTTTTGTAAGGTAAACATTAAATATTTAACGTTTTTGGAATGGTTAAGGTGTTTTCCGCTTGCTCGTGATTGACTAGATCCAGCTTGATAAAATAAAGTATAATTATCGTACCACTAACTATTTAGACACATATGAATAATTTTCTGTATCAATTCAATAATAACGTGTATTCTGTTCAAAGCAATAGAATTATCTGCTGTAAAACAATGAAATTATCTTGGGTCTGTTTTATAACATTTCACCGTTGTGTATTCCTACGCAGTTTAAAGAAATGAATACTGTTACACAAACTTTAATCCAGTCAGACTTCGACATATGGAGTGGAAGCAGGAGTGAGATTTTGGAGTTAACTTGAGTGTTATTCTGTAGTAAAATTAAATGTTTTGTTTTCTGATATTACATGATGGAAGTCATAAAGAAGGCAAGTTTAAGAACGAGAATTTGTTGGAAAGGCAACAGCTACTGATAATAGTGATGAGGAAGATGACGGTGACGACAGTTTTTGCAGCGTGATTAGATGATAATGTTAATGCAAAACATGCTGATATTGCCTTTGGCAGTGTTTTGATAAATATGTTGATAACACTAATGATAGTTATTTTGTTGAATTGAAAAAGGTAGGCATAGGAAATAGAGATCAATATAATTGCACCTTTACTAATCCTACCAGGTGTTCTGTATTACAAAAGTGGATCTATTGTGACATTTTGATACAAGCAAAGCTGTATTATCTGCACTATTATTTACCTACTGGTACTTCGTTTTATTATTGGCTTGTTAAAAGTTAATTTTTTACCATATGTAAGTTGACAGAATCATAGGAACCATGTCTTGAGGGGTAAATCAAACACAAATGAATAAATCCTTAATGATTTTGTTGTGCAAAAAAGTATGATATTGTGTCTTAAACAGTTTTCATTTTCCACTCAATTGTGTAATTGCAAGGGAAGTAAACTAATAGATATCTACTTATAAGTACTAGCCCAAGGCAAGAGTTGTCATTCTTTGTGGATCACAACTTTAAATTAAAAATTAAAACTTCTGTTATTGATATTAACAAAACTATCATAAACTTCACATTTGTGAAATCATTTTTGGTTATTTCAAGGACTTGGAAATTAATTTCTAGACTTTATTTAATGTAATTCTATCACTGAAAATTTTAGGGCCTATCTCTAAAAAAGGGAGGGAAAATAATGAAATGATTTTGTTTCAGTTTTGTTTTTAACTTGCTCGTGCTGGCGGTAATGATGATACTGATGATGCTGATGACTTTTATGACAGGATGTTTTTGATGAAGATGTTGTCAGCGATGAAGGTATTTTCTTGATAATGTTGTCAGTAAAATAAGAACGGCATATGATTTATATTTTTGTTATTAATGGCAGTTGTTAATGTCTGTGATGTTTAAAGTGTATTTGAAGTGATACTTCAAGTAAATGTAATATCTATATAATTATTAGATTTCAATTTTAGAATTACAATAATCCTAAACATCAGCATCAGAACAATTCCCATGGTCTTTCTAGCAAGACTGAACTGCAAAACTCATTTGATAGGAATTTCATTATTTTTTTTTTCAAATTATTTCAATATCAGATTGGAATTTCGCAACAAAAATCGTCTTGCCGATTTGGACTCGTGAAAAACAGTGGGCAAATCAGTGCAAGGCATGGCATCATGATCATCCTACTGCATCCTACTGCTTGTGGAACTCATTTATCGCCAATCTAACTACCATGTCTTCTGATCAGTAAAATTTCTTGAAACATAACAAACATTAATGAAAACAATTTGCTCTTGCTGTGGAAAAAAGTTTGACCAGGTCAATTGTTTTGACATTGGTTTCAGCTGTGACATCTGCAAAAGTTTCTTTAGTGTGTGCCTTATAAAATTCATTCACTGTAAACTCCTTTATACTTTGACTCATTGAAGTTTCACTTTCACAGAATTGTTCAGTAACATTATTTAGATTAATGTCATCATCATAATTATCACCGTCGTCATCATTACCACTATCATCATAATCACCACAGCCATAATCTTCATGTACAACTTAATCATCACCAGCACTACCACCATAGCGACAATTAACATCAATACAAGTAACGTCATCACCAGCATCACAACCAGCACTAGCATTATCATGAAAACCATCATCATCGACATTATCATCTTCACTTTCACCAGCACCATCATCATAATCTCTGACAACAACAACACCACATCGTCATTGTTATCATTATCATCAGAATCATCATAACAAGCATTGACATCATCATCACAATCACCTTTATAATCATCGTAATTTTCATTATCATCATTTATCATTGCATCAGCATTATAATCGTTACTTTTGCTATGCTTTTGCTGATGACCAAAGTGAAAAACAGTTTGAGTCGGAATATAAGATGTGATGTTTTTGTTATTATTGTTGTTGATGATGATTATAATGATGGAGATGTTTGTATTGTTGTTAAAGATGATAATATGGTGGCGATTGAAGTTTAGACAGTTTTAATTAGAAGCTTTTAATGAGTTGCCGGTCAATGAGGATTAATTCGTTTTCAGGATAACAATGAGAACGATAAGGATAACGATAATAAAATTGCTGACATGCATTTTTAGCCATAAACAACAATTAATATATTTTGTTGTAAACCTAATAATATAAAACATAAATCATCATCATTCCCATAATTATTAGATTAACTACCAGTCTCATGTTACATTAAATTTTATTCTTTTTTTTCCCAACAGTCACCATTCTTATAGTTGTTTGCAACAGCAACATACATTTATCATTATTATTTGAGCCGCGCCATGAGAAAACCAACATAGTGGCTTTACGACCAGCATGGATCCAGACCAGCCTGCGCATCCGCGCAGTCTGGTCAGGATCCATGCTGTTCGCTAACGGTTTCCCTAATTGCAATAGGCTTTGAAAGCGAACAGCATGGATCCATGCTGGTCGCAAAGCCACTATGTTGCTTTTCTCATGGCGCGGCTCATTTCGTCTTCTGAAATTTCACCAATAAAACCACAGCTTTTAATTTTAATAACTTTGAAAGAAATGCTACATTCAAAAGCGACTCCAAAACCTCACTCCAGATTTAGACTCTAAGGTCACTTCAAATCTCCTCTTCCAGACTCCACTACAATACTCCGCTTGAATCCATTCCATATTTTAGCGTATGCCTCAGACTTTTCTGTTAACGACTTTAACTATTAAACATTTATACAAAGTATAGAAATACTGTATAGAACAATAAATTTTATGAATTCTTGATTACCACTTTTCAGAGAGATGGATGATTTCCTTGAGTCAAGTACTTGTGACAAGTAATACTTCCTGCGTTTGCATCCACTTTTTATGATAAACGTAAGTTTCTACTTATACAACCGAAACAAATATGTGAGTATAGTCGTTTTCTTTTTAAAGTCTATCAAACATTTGGCTTCGCATACCGTCAGTAGGTCTGTCAATTTTGACTGTTGCATCAACAGAAAATCAATTTATTGACAGTAAGACTGAAAACCTTATCTCCTGTACCCAAACACATTTTACTGCTATGAAGAACTCTTACAGTTTTTTTACAGACAGACAGTTGGGATATGCTCGGACAATAGCATACATTGCGTATATAAAGACCGTATTCCCATTAGGGATTTGAATAGCTTCGATAAAGATGATATCTATCGGAAAACACACTGTAGATGAGATTTTTGATTATTCACAATAACACGGATAGCCTAACAAAACCTTACCTCCTGCACCCAAAACACATGTTTTTCTCCCCACTGTTATAAAGTACACTTAATAAGTAGATAGACAGACACTAGCGATGCGCTCAGTTAATATAACTAAACATACATTACATAAAGACTGTATGGGGATTTGAAAAGCTTCAATAGAGAAAGAGAATGTTGATGATATTTATCGGAAAACACACTGTAGATGAGTATCATTTTTTTTTGTTGGTAGTACGTGGGAGTGTATACGGATGAACACCTTATAAACGACATCTGTATTATTGTAATATTGGTTTAAGATATTATACAATTTAATGTACAAACACATATAATATCGATACAGTTACTACGATGATTATCTGTAATTCATTCTTATGATTATGGAAATGGGTGTGGTACTTTTGACAGCCGAAGTATTAAACCGGAATACAGTGAAATGAATTGTTTAAATCATAATGGGATGATAGCGTACCTGGTTTAAGAATCAATTTGGGAAGTTTATGCGTGGATTCTGGAGCTGACGTTGTTTTGAAAAAAATGGGAAATAAAATAGTGAGCAGTGATTTGGATTTATCACGTAGAAACGAACAGTTGAATACTTGCTTGACGCCAGAGCAAATAAAGCTTGTACAGTCCTCGTGGAAACTGATTTCTTCTGATCTTCCTAGACTTGGACTTATCATTTTCATAAGGTAAACATTTCATAATCATATAAAATCATTGTCATACCTAGGAAGTGCTCAATGTTTCAATGCAATTTGTTGGGGTGGGGGTGGGTGGGGGGAGGAGGGGGGATGTGGGAAAGGGGGGGGGGGGGGTCGTTGACTAGACACTGCTGATAATCCCGACAGAAAACATAACCCTGAGCAGCTTCACGTGCAGAAAGGAAATTACTCTCTCCCTTAAGGATGCCTGTCAAAATTCTGAGTGTAGATCCCGTTTTAATAAAATGATTATAAAAGAATTTTAGATAAGCTAAATGTTCTAAATACATGTGATTTATTTGCATTAACAATGCAATCAATGTGCATATGATATTTCAAGCAATCTTTTATTATGTACTGCCACACAGCGAGTGAATTGCTAAGCTATTGGAAGTTTTACCTGCTACAAAACACACTTGCCTAATATTTGGTGGCATGTAAAGTAAATGTCAAAAGTTTGCAGGAAGTATTAGAGAAAGTGAGACTGCTTTATATAACTCAACATCTCATCACTGTTCTGACACGAGTCCGAACCTAGACCAAAATCATACTCAAAAACTACCAGAACTAGCGTAACATAAACTGCACCGCAACCCATACTACATTAAATTTTATGAAACCCATATAACATTTATGACAAGGTATTGTAGTAAGAATTAAAAATATTATGTGCAATGCAGATCTAATCGGTGTGTCTTAGTTTTATGCCTACATGTTAAATTAACAATATTAATTCGAAATTAGTGAATGAGATGGGTTTTACATCGAATCAACACAAAAAAGGTAATTTGAAATTAGTATAACACATTTCTAATCAATTATTCTCATGCCGGCTTGAACAAGCCATGGTTAGACTGTCGACGTCTGGTGAACTACTATATATTCGATTTACAAGAACCTAAAGTCAGTACGTTATTAGCTCATTTAACTATTCAGAATTCTATCTACCGCTTGACTAGGTTCTTGAAGAATTTGCCAAGAGAAGACTACATATACTGTATACTGAAGTATAGACATACATCCGGCCACTTACATTAAATTAACCAATAGCGTTTAACCAATTTCCAGACTGAACAACTGTTTATATCTGCTTTTTATACGTATCGAAAAGATCTTATCTTGATACAATCTTTAAACCATATGATGTATACACATACGACATTGTCTGATATTCTTATTACGTTACTATGTTGTGAAAAAATGCTTCATTAAATGAAACACTGACCTCATTATATTCTTTAAAAACCTAGTCAAGTCAACCGCAGTCTATTTTGCATATTCAAACCTGTCATTACTTCTGTCTAAAAACGTGAAATGGTTCGTGAAAGCAAGAAACCATAGGTATTTTATACATAAGCAAGCAAAAACGATCAAAAAATAAAGTTATTATGTAAAACGAGAATTTACAAAACACAATTTCAGAGGGAAGTAGTTAGTGTATAGTAACAGAAGAATGTACTGATATTACCGAATTCTGCAGTTCATCATTTCTATTATTATTATATGTTCCTTTCAATACCCCGATATCATTTGAACGAGTACTCATTCGAAGAAACATATAGAAACATACTCGCACCGATAGGCGAGGTTGGTACAAGCAATATCTTGCATTTTATTACATAATTTGAGCCGCGCCATCAGAAAATCAACATAGTGGGTTTGCGACCAGCATGGATACAGACCAGGCTGCGCATCCGCACAGTCTGGTCAGGATCCATACTGTTCGCTAACGGTTTCTCTAATTGCAGTAGGCTTTAAAAGCGAACAGCATGGATCCTGGCCAGACTGCGCGGATGCGCAGGCTGGTCTGGATCCATGCTGGTCGCAAACCCATTATGTTGGTTTTCTCATGGCTGCTCATTTATGCAATTTGGATTCATTGTCCATTTAATTGTCAAGACGTTCGTTGTTTCAAACATATGCAAAGTTCAGTAACCATAAAATATTTGCAAGGCTTAAATGTGACAAGTCACTTGCTCGATTCTAAAACCGACAAAAATAGGTCCATCTGGTTGAAGCTTGAGTCCTATATAGCTAGTTAGAGTTAAAGCTATTAAGCAGCATTTTACTTCATTTTGAAAGCACTGATTGTTTTCCGCATAATTTTCCAAAAACCAAGTAGAGCTTGTTATAGGCCGAACATCGTTAAATACATTTACATGTACTAAATAAAGTTATTGCGAAGTTTTCAAGAATAAACGGTGTTAGAGACTTATATCCCCGTAAAACTGTATCTCTATAAAAGAAAAATGCAAAGAAGGGGTGTTAACAGTTATTATAAAAAAGTTTCGCTTCATTAAATACAACCCTCTTAAGTCACTCCTTTTCGTTTCTTTCAATGTCACTTTTTTCGTGGCATAAAATTTGCATTTAGCATGCGATATAGGCATGTCAGTTTCGTCAGTAGAGTAGACAAAAAAAAAACAACAACAATAAAACCGATATGGAGGATATTAAGAAAGATTAGGATTATTTGTATATAAGAAATACGTGCATAGACAGCCTGGAGATTCTAGTACGGATGTCTTACGAACGGCCACGTGGTACAAATGCGAATCACTAACAGTTACTGGAAAAGAAATTTTTTTATAGAATAACTTCATTCATTATGTTTTCTAGTTATATAATACAAATGTTTTATTATTACTTTAAACGCCAGAACATAAGCTTGAGACTATGAGTATTGATGCTAGATTGTGTTTACTTGTATTAAAACTTGACTATAGTATTCTTTCTCTAAATTTAGTTAAATAATTGAATTAAAACTCCGACATATAATAGTGTCATGTACAGATAGAAATAGCATTTCTTACTAAATTGTTTGAGTTAAAGATGGTTAATCAGATTTCGGTCAAGTAAAAGTTTTTGTTCAAGTCATTAACATCGTTCATATAGAAGACAGTATGAGGCAAACGTTCTTGTCTGCGCCTTCAAACTAAAGGCAATATGAGGCAAATAATTCGTTGTCAGCGACTTCTAACTAAAGGCAGTATCAGGCAAACAATTCGTTGTCAGCGGCTTCTAACTCAAGGCAATATGAGACACACGATTCCTTGTCAGCGCCTTCAAACTGTAAGCAATATGACGCACACGATTCATTGTCAGCGCCTTCAAACTGTAGGCAATATGAGGCATACGATTCGTTGTCTGCGCCTTCAAACTATAGGCAATATGAGGCAAACAATTCGTTGTCAGCGCCTTCAAACTGTAAGCAATGCAATATGATGCAAACAATTCGTTGTCAACGCCTTCAAACTGTAGGCAATATGGGGCCTGTAGGCAATAAGGCGCACACGATTCGTTGTCTGTGTCTTCAAACTAAAGGCAGTATGACGCACACGATTTGTTGTTTGCGCCTTCAAACTAAAGGCAATATGACGTACACGATTCGTTGTCTGCGACTTCAAACTAAAGGCAATATGTGGCACTTGATTCCTTGTTAGCGCATTCAAACTGTAGGCAATATGACGCACACGATTCGTTGTCTGTGCCTTCAAACTAAAGGCGATATGAATCACACGATGATTTGTTGTTTGCGACTAAAAACTAAAGGCAATATCAGGCACACGATTCCTTGTCTGCGCATTCAAACTGTAGGCAATATCCTTTCGGCTACCATAGTAGACTAATACGTACCATAAAAACGGGGGTCGCTATTACCGCTATCATACACCGACTGACTACCGCAGACGCCTAAAACGTACGATCAAAACGTGGGTCCAGATTACCGACATCGTACAGCGTAGGACTACCGGAATTTTTTATTTTTTCTTTGTATCTGGGGGGGAATCTGAATGCTTTTTATTTATTGCAGAATTTGATCTGAAGTGTAAACTTTCATTTATGTTGTTAACAAAACGGTATAAAATCAGTTAAACTAATAAGTTAAATCATTCATATGACATATTAAATAATATTACGCAACAAATTAAAGGTCTCCATAAAATTTAAAAACAAAACCAAACGTCTCGTGCGCAATAATGTTCTAAAATCATTGTTATCGCAATTTCTTGATAAGAAAATACTTTTCAGACAATTAAGGGATCATTACTCTCCAAAAATACCCATTAGTTTTGATGGTTGATCGTCGCGGTAATTACCGAACTCTGTTTTAAAAACTTAATTAATTACCCATTCCTACGCTACGGTATTTAAAGCTATTTTACTACGTCTGCATTATGCGGTTCCGGCATTCTAGAAGTCTGAAAACCACGGGTCTGCCACTGATGCGTTTTGTAGACTTTTCCCCAGTTACTTTCACTGTGGCACTACGGTAGTTCTGAACTTTATTCCATGAAATACAAAATTTCACTGTGGTAATCAGAAAGAGTGTACATTTATACACTACGGCAGTAATATTTTAAATTGTTATTGCACATGGAACATACTTATATACACTGTGGTAATTCTCTACAGAACGCTTCATCGTTTTTACGCCGCAACGGTAATAAATATGCACACATCGCTTCTTCCATTTGCATACTAGACGGGTGTAAATTTATCCACTACGGAAGTATTGTACTTTTCAAATTTAAAACTCAAACTTTAGGTAAGGATGCATTTGAATTTTCCCAAAGTACACAATGGTAATTTTGACTTTGAGCTGCATGCATTATGCATTATAATGCATGGATACTCTGGAATGCTTTATAAATGGTACAGTATTCAGTATTTTACATGTGCCTTTGTTACTCATTATATTAATTTATAGTCCGGGTCCGTAGTGTAGGAGATACATTCGTGCACTTGTAATCTCTGAATCCTCTCGCTGACGGAGGGTCGCAGGTTCAAGCTCTGCTACCGACTAGGATTTTTTATGGGAGAAAGTAGGCAGTTGCTTACGGACTTTGGCGTCTAGTACTGGTCTTTCCCAGGAACGATGGATCGTTGAACTGGCTGCCTGATATAACTGGAAATATGTTGAAAATGGCCGTAAATTCAAAGAAAAACATACTCTAAAAGGATCTGTTTCCAAAACCGTACATGAATGTGCTTTCGATGAAATGAGATCTTATAATTCTTCATTATATGATTAAACAATTGATACCTTAATTGTGACTTTAAAGAAAAGTATCAACGGAATACAGCTCGCAACTGGGATACGCTCTAATTTAGATATAATGCTATTAATAAATTCAGTTATTTTAAAATCTGTTTGAAAGTCAGTAAGGCATAACAAACTAAGAAAAAGACACTTTTAGCTACTATTATAAGTTTTACCACGAAGTGTCATTCGACATTTTTGAGTTTTTGCATCGTATACACCACAAAAACAGATTATGAATATGAATAAATTTAAATGAACCTTAATAACGTATAGTTGACGCGTTTACATCGTCCGATCCGCTGACATAACTGATAGGTGACTAAAAGTAAAATGCAACAAAAACATTTTTATAACAAAATAAAAAGATAAAACAATAAAATTAACAATTGAATGAAAACACTACAGTACAGGCAATCTCCTATGAACGGGTATGAGTAAGAAAAATCATATATCAAATGCTACACAATCTGAACAACGTATTTTGGACTAAATTTCACGATAGACAGTCTACTTATAGTCCGATCCGGAGAAACGGGTAGGAGACTAAAAGTAAAACATTAAAAGCAAACAAAAACATTTGACAGAAAATAAAAAAAAATATATTTAAACGAAAGCAAGTTGTAAAAGCTGTAACAGATGAGGATCATTCATTACTTACAAATCATCGCAAAAGGTAACATAGAGTATAATGTAATGTTACACAAAAAGTTCACTAAAAGTCATGAAATAATTCCTGTTTTTTGTTGAATTTGTACTGTAGTTCGTTTAAACTGAATAAGAATGAAACAATTTTGTCACCAACTTACGACAATAACCGTTAATCTATATATACATGTATTTTTTTAATAGCCGTCTAAAGGCAAGGGGGTGGTGGGGAGGGGCGGGGTAGGGTAATTAGCATTGTTAATGACGCATAGAAAGAAAGATAAAATGTCCAAAATTCACTGTGATAAACGTGTCATCGGTAGAACTGTTTAATAAGTTAGTTATGTGTCTATATTTAATATGCCCGGTTGTATGATTATTATTTCTATACCATATTACAATGTATCTTAATTCACAAGAAGCCAAACTTTATAAAATATGTTTTTCTTGAATTTCAAAACTTTAACTCTAAACACCTTTTCCCTTGAGACAGCTCATATTAGAAAAGTATATTGCATGTGAAAATTAATTATCAAAAGTTGAATCAATCAAACTTTCTCATTCGTACTAAAAACATAACGTACATATACACACGATACATAGTAAAAATGTGTACAACATGTAATGTTGTCACTAATCTTAGACACTGTCTGTTTCTTTCTCCAGTTTGTGCTTAATGCCCGCTAGTCAGACAGTCATTTCTTCTTCGTCGATTTCCAAGATAATTTTGTTGGCATTTTACGGGGTGTTTCTATTTTAATATGTACCTTCCTGGGTGATTTTTTGCAACCGTTATGTAGCTAAATTGAAGGAAGGGATTTCTTATTAAACTGTAGTAATAATGAGCAATAATAAAACGTATAAAATTATAACATTTAGTGATTTGCAATGGTAATATATACTAAAATCGATTTTCTGGAGTTTCCAATTTTGCTCTTGTTGCCATAAGTTTTACGGACGTTTTCGGATTGGAGGTTTGTATGGACTTGTCCTTTAGTTAGCCAATCCCAGTTCTGGACGCATGATACGAAAGAAAGCATTCACTGAAAGTATTATTTAAAAGATCACGGGGATTAACGCTGAAAATGGATGACAAATATTTTTATGTAAGTAAGACATTTTGATTTTCAACTACAATTATTGCACAACTTCTCTGGAACTGGCTTTTGTACTCAAGGGCTGGATTTATCGAAACATTTTATCCAGTACTAAGAAGATTAACCTGTTAAGAGCAGTCGAATATATAATGCAATAACAGACTTTTCCTCTTCTGACATGCTTAAATATTCCGAGAAATTTGACCCAGAGCGATATTTTGAGTACATTTTTGGATTTGAGCGACTTGTTGACTCCGACCCAATTCATATACATGGTGTAAAAGAAAGTACGTTCAAAGTGTACTGGAAGGGAATTCCAACGCACTATGGTGCCAGGAAAAAAGAGTACTTATAGTAATTACAGGGAGTGAGGATCTAGGTATAGGAGTGGGGATGCACATGTCTTGTTAGACGGGATTGGGGAGGGGGAGGGGCTGACATAGGGAGGAAGTGGTACAGCAACCAAACCTCTCTGCAAATAATTACCACAGTAGACGTTTGCAGGAAGAACGAATTTCAATATAGTACTGCAGTGTAGTTTTACTCGTCCTGTTACTAAGAACTATAGTAGACTTTTGTGAGAAACTTGAATTTTAAGGCAGTGCCATAGTGTAGTTATACATATTAAATGAAATTAAGTGCACTTCCACAGTGCTGAGAAAGTTACCCTGCGAAAGGATTATACTAGTAATCAAAACTTATCCTGTTATTCCCCCGATTACCACAGTAGTTTAATGCAGGGCATGCGAAACCAAAGAGAGTGCCACAGCGTATTAATACATATTCACACAAAATAGCATGTACTGCCACAGTGATGCAGTGGCCGTTTAAATATGTGACTTTTAATAAATAACGTTTAACTGTTTGTTTTATCTGCATATAAATACCATAGTAGGCTATTGCAGGAAACAAGAAACTATAACTTGTGCCACAGTGTAGTTATGCCAATAACCACACAATGGACATAACTACCATAGTGTAGCAACCGTTTTACATAAAAATTATCGCAGCATAAAAATGTAGTATATTTTTGTTAATTCCTTCTATTTTCAATTGCGAAAAAATACAATTTTTACCCAAATACTGCATTATGCGCTATGGAAATGAGCACCCCCATTTTTCTGGTACGTATTAGTCGTCTGCGGTAGCCCGCCAGCAAAACAGTAGCGGTAATGGAGAACCCCAAAAATATAGTCTGCATTTGGCGTCTAAGGTAGTGCGTCGGTGTACGATAGCGGTAGTCGAAAGGATATGACGCACACGATTCGCTGTCTGCGCCTTCAAACTAAAGGCAATATGAGGCACACCATTCGTTGTCTGTGCCTTCAAACTAAAGGCAATATGAGACACATGATTCCTTGTTAGCGCCTTCAAACTAAAGGCAATATAAGGCAAAAGATTCGTTGTCAGCGCCTTCAGCCTGTAGGCAATATGAGTCACACGATTAGTTGTCTACGCCTTCAAACTAAAGGCAATATGAGACACACGATTCGTTGTCTGTGCCTTCAAACTAAAGGCAATTTGAGAGACACGATTCGTTGTCTGTGCCTTCAAACTAAAGTCAATATGAGACACATGTTTATTACTATATCATTTGTTTGTAGGGAAATAGCTTTAAGCTAATGTTAATTGTTAAATTCATATCCGACGTTAAATAAAGTTTCTTGTATCTTGTAAATGATTCCTTGTTAGCGCCTTCAAACTAAAGGCAATATGAGGCAAAAAATTCATTGTCAGCGCCTTCAAACTAAAGACAATTAGTTTTAAGCTAGAGGCAATTTGTAGTCAGCACGCAAAAACCAAAGGCCATTCTTAGTCAACTAGCTTAAGTTACAATTATTGAAATGCGAGTAACGATTTGACTACTTGTTGCCTAATATGTAACAGTTACTGAATGCAGCGGACATACGTGTAAAAATATTACGGAAATTCACTCCTGTTGTGACAATAATTATATCGCTGAAAGGGGCGTTTGGTAAGCGAGTTATGCTATTTGTTCTTTTTAAAGAATTATTTTCCATTTAAGTGCCTTTGCATTTTGCATTTAACATAGATGATCAAGGTGCTACAATAGTAATATAATCTGTGTAAATGTCACAGCAGCCTCACTCTTTATGTTACCGCGGCAATATTTGAATTAATTTGCTGCAATAAATCAACAAAACAAGTTGTTTGCTATACGAACGAGTGATAATTTAGCAGTAATGTGGCATTCATTAAGTCTCTCTAAACTGTTTTTAATTAGAAGACGCAATTATTGGCAAACGTCTTATTCTGCTGTGGATAGTTCATTGCGTATTATTAGATACGACTATTTTAATATATACATCTTTGAATGAGTGATCTAAGACCAAATCATTCAAGGATGGAAGCATTAATACCCCAGTCACACATACGGCGCAGACACATGGGACAGCTACGTCTAGCTACGGATAGAAACGTAGTAATCCGTATCGATCCGTACCTGAGCCGTACTTTAAAGTAGTAATCTGTATCAAACCGTACCAATCCATACGGCTCTGGTACGAATTGATACGGATTACTACGTTTCTATCCGTGGCTAGACATAGCCACCCGCGCCGTATGTTTGACTGGGGTATAAAATCGAACAAATGCCATACGTTTTGAGTGGTAGCATTAAATTAAGACAAATGTCACTCGTTTTGAGTAGAAGCATTAAAACTGAGCAAATTGCATTTGTTTTGAGTGGAAACATTAAAATTGAGCAATGACATTCGTATCAGTGGAAGCATTAAAATTGGACAATGATATTCGTTTTAGTGGAAGCATCAAAATTGAGCAATGACATTCGTTTTGAGTGGAAGCATCAAAATTGAGCAGTGACATTCGCTTTAGTGGAAGCATCAAAATTGTGCAATGACATTCGTTTTAGTGGAAGCATCAAAATTGAGCAATGACATTCGTTTTGAGTGGAAGCATCAAAATTGAGCAATGACATTCGTTTTGAATGGAAGCATTAAAATTGAGCAATGAAATTATGAAGATCTTTGGAAGGACAGAACTCATTGGAAGGACAGAACGCAACCAAGAAAAATAGAGCAAACTCAGAGCCAATCTGTCCATGACCTGTAACTGAATACGCACTACCCGTTACAATTAAATCTATAGGGAGATCCTTTTGGAAGCATAGCATGAAACCAAGCAAAATAATAGTAGAGTCGATTTAGTTCAGCTTGTTTTTTGAGAGGCAATGGAAAGTGCAACACCTCACACGCCCTCTTTGCAACGGCGTAAGTGGAATTCCATTACACAGATATTGAATGAATTCCATAACCCCTAAGGACCAGAAAATATAAGCACAATATAACTAGCTTTCATTGCTAGATAAGACCACAGGTGCACCTCAAGTCATTATTTCATCACGGGCGCGCACCTTGGAAGAACATTCGACCATCCGTAAGTCAGCTGTATGGTTTCGTCACATGATAGAATTCTGTACATCAAGCGCAGTTTCTAATCAACAGCGGTGAGGATGCAAAAAGAACGAAATCAGCGATTTTAACCGCTCGACCATAGAGACCCCACTCGTATATCTATACATTGCAAGTCTGTGTCTCTTACTACATTTAAGTATGACTGCAGCTCTATACACAGTTAGTTTATATAGCTACCTGAGATTTGATTAAAATTTCCTAGATGTTGAATCAGTGATATATGATGCAATATTTCAGTGAAAACCCTCCAAAATAGAAATGATTACCACTCAAAGTAATCGATGCAGTGCAGTCAATGCTACGTTAACCTACGTTTTTCCATGCTTGAACGTCAATATCTTCCAACCTAAAGATGCGTTCAGTGATACTCGTGATACGGCAATAACTAATAAATGTATTTTTACATGCCTCCTATAACCATATTGTTTCCATAAATCATCGCGCAAGCTGTTCGGGAGTTTAATGAATATAAAGCCAAATAATTAATCTCAATATGGTTTCCTGTTGTTTTACATAAGTGTCTAGGGTCTATGAATTTAAATCCTAATGCAGGCTCTTTGTCCAAGTTATAGATGAGCAGCTCGTTGGCCAAGTTATAGAGCGTCCGCTGCGGATGGGGGCGGGGGTGGGGTGGGGGGGGGGGGCGTCGGATGTTCAGTTCCCGGTCCCGTCATACAGAACACGTGAAAAGTTTACTGTAGCTCCCTTTACTGGCGCTTATCATTGATATGTAAAACCCACTTTTTTTAAAACGCTTGTGACGATGGATTCACATACGAATAAGGCGTCGGAAGGGCTTTATATCAGTTGTAGAACTTGCCATCATATTCATATATATATGTAATTACTTGTAGCATAAAAACTTGTTCGGCTAAGATAAAATATAGGTACTAAATAGAAATTTTCTTAATTGCCTCTCCCCTTATTGCAATTTAAATGTGCTGTATTATGAGTATACAATGAAAACCAACATTATAATCCAATACACGTTCCGATGGGTTAAAAGAAATTTAGAGGTAACTACCTATTGCTTTATCTTTTTCTCTGTCGTTACCGCACGCTCTGGTAGGAATCGAGATTATCATACGGACAATTCCACCAAAGTTCCTAAAAGATTGTTTGGCAATTGTTAAACTCTTAACAATTTCTGTTGTTTCGGGTGTCGCTTCTGATCATTCCAAGTGTTCAGTTAATATATGTCCTATACATATCTCTTTGGTTGCACAGAATGCAAGAATGCAATAGCTAATTCATCAGCATGGTTGTCGTAGATTGTCGTAAAAGTTTATATAGCGAACTTAACCATACTGTGTGATGATTTAGGTCGAGCCTGTTTATATGTACCAGAACTGGCTGTTGAATTACAGAATTAGTCTGTGCGCTTCTTTGAATAAAATTGCATCATCTGAATATTCAACATGCTTCTTGTTTCTACAGGAAGGCATACATATAATTATCTTCTTTCAAAATATCTGTTGATGTTTTAAATGGTAGCCATTTCAACAGTCGTGAAGAAACTACGACTGCTGAAAGGACTGCCGTTCAAAATATCGGCGGGCTTTTCGAAAGGAATCCTGTAAAGCAAATATTTATTCTAATATATAAGATGTGAGGACCTGTTCCCCTGTACTTTTCCAAAGAAATTATTTTAATTTCAAAGAAGTGTAGTACAAATGGTGCTGCGAATACAAAAAAAAAAACAACAACAACAGAAAGTTTAAATTTTACTTTTCAGTGTGTTCCTTCATTGACAGTTGCTTTTGCATTTTTGCACATTTCATTTGATTAAAATTCTAAACGAATTTAAAGGCAAGACGTTCATACCAAGTCACACAAAAAATAGGAGAGCGGTAGTCCAGTAGTTAAGGTGTCGGCCGCTCAACCCAGGGGTCGTTTGTTCAAGCCCCACTGGTGTCACGACCACGACTTCTAATTTGACACCAGTACTGGTTTTCCAGGAAGCGGACTCGAGGGTGGTTCAAATAAGCTTGAAGCTTTCATCACGATCGAGCTCAAATAAGTTATGTAAACAAAACTAACAAAAAGTCATCAGTAATTACTTGTTTACTACATTTCGTAACGAACCGCAATTTTCTGGCGGCAAGTACATATGAAAAGCAATAATATCATTTTGCATTAAATTTTGCTGAAAACCACAAGTTCCAGTATTTATACAACTGCAACAAATATTTTTGTTTTGTCTTAATTTCATAAAAGACTGTCAAGTATTTGTATAATCCGTAACATGATATGACATACATGACCGTACAATGAGCGTGTGTCAAAATGTTTAACCTTTAGCCTGCTGGCGGCAAGTGATTCTACCTTTGCGACCAGTGCAGACCAAGATCAGCCTGCACGGCTATTCAGTCAGTAAATTTTCAGTGAACACCCCTTTGAATAAAAAATGGTATGGCCCAAATTGAATGGTGGAACAGTCCATTTTAGAAATTTAGCAGGCTAAGGGTTAAAACAAACCCGAGAAACAAACTATAGGACTGATATGTACTGGATCGTTTCCAACAAATAACAAAATATTTGGAAATAAAGACTTGCACGATATGCACAATTACCATAATCAGTATGCATTGGGTGGAGGTTATAAACGGTTAATTAAAGGAAGAGAATATTTTGATTTATCAGTGAAAACATGCAGTAATATCAGTTGTTCTGGTGGTATGTAAGACTCCATGCAATAATTGTTTACGTGCATAGAAAATGTTTTGTACGGCATTAATGATATGCTTGTCAGATTTACATGTTGATATAAAATATATATAATAAGATGATGAGGATACACTTATTAGTAAAAAGGATGCCATTGAATAAGTTATAATTTACCTTAATTGGTGTTAGCTGAAAGTGAATGTTTGTCCAGCCGATGTGTTAGTACAAAGTTACTGCTTGAAAACAGATGTTGTGGAAAAAATGGGGAATAAAATAGTAAGCAGCGAGTTTGATGTATCCCGTAGAATTAAGCAGTTGAAAACTAGTTTGACACCAGAACAAACACAACTTTTACAAACGACATGGCAACAAATTAATTCTGATCTTCCAAGTCATGGAATGATTGTTTTCAAAAGGTAAAGATATAGTTTTTACTATTAGATATCAATTACTGTATTTGTCTTATTTGAAATGGTCAAGGTGTTGTCACCATTTTGGCTTTACTGGCTAGTGTCCATGAAATATCGCCTAATTCTTATTTTTAAATTAGTCAAAAATAAATTATCTGCCTTAACAAGTCAGTCGATATGCAAAGTAGTGATAAGTTTCTCATGCAGCAGATAGACGGAGTGGATACCATAGAAATTAACATATTTTGGAAATGTCAAATTCAAGTTCTCGTAGGAAGTATTTGATTTTGGTTCATAATTTATACGCTTATATAGAGATATTAATACTGCTTTATATGATATATCTTCCAGCCGCTATTCTAGAACTAGATTTCAGTCTCTTAAATTATACTACCGATTAATTAAGAAATAATTTATAGCAAAAGAGTGTTTTAACACTATTTATGCACGGAGGGCTGTTATACGTCGAGCTAGCCCGAGTGAAATTATTTGTACGACGTTTTACCACCGAGTGTATAAATAGTGTTAAAACACGGTTTTGCTATAACTTATTTCAATTCTAATATGGCCTTAAGCCTCACTCGGGGCGTTGAATTCTCCATGTGAGGAAGCCATCCAGCTGGCTTACGGAAGGTCGGTGGTTCTAACCAGGTGCTCGCTCGTGATGAAATAATACACGGAGGGGCACCTGGGGTCTTCCTCCACCATTAAAGCTGAAAAGCCGCCATATGACCTATCATGTGTCGGTGCGACGTTAAATCCAAAAAATCTAAAACAATAGATAAAATATAGTAGCGCTCTTTCTAGTTCGCAACAAAACATTGACGTCACCACACGTTAACGTGACGTAATTCTAGCGTAAGCGTGTTTTAACAGAGACAAGTATATTAATTAGAATTGTCAATATGACATTCGTCATGTTTGTTGTGTTTGCATCAAAAGTGGCGTAACGTCATTATGCATATATATACAACACGTCCAGTCGGTCTCCACACACCAACGAGGTCGATGTCATTCGTTTGAAATAGTTACTTCTATCTGTAATTGAAATCGTGGTAGCTACTATAGTAAAGAAACTTGTCAGTAGAATCCAGACTAAGAAAGTCTTAAATATGTTACTGCCAATAATTAGTACGATCTACTCGTGTAGGTATTTATAAATAGTTCTTAAGCCCTACAGCCCTCCTTTGGCAAACTAATTACTCTACAAAACTTAACTGTCTATGTCATGTAAACTGCTAGATTTATTCGCTTTGCGCGTTCATGTTCCTGTAATAAGAAACTTAGTAATCAACAAGATGTTAGAGGTACATTTTCAATCACTCGCGCGGTAATCCTTTTTCCACTTGATAAGAAACTTGTAGAAGTCGCTTATAACATACATGTGTATCATTTTAGGATCGTGTAAAATTATCTACTAATGATAAATAAGAGATACAATTAGTTTTAGTATCTTGTAGAATTCGTTTATAAATAAGAAATAAAATGAGAATAAAATTGCGTCAGTTTTAGGATTTATTGTAAACTTCGCTATTAAAGAAACGAGACATACAATAGAAGTGCGTCTGTTTGAGAATCTATCTTGTAATTTTCGCTGACATGCAATGAAAGTGCATAAGTTTAGTATCTTGTGCGATATGCTTATAAATGAGACATGCACTGGAAGCGTATCTAGTAAATCTTGCATGCGGTTTTACGATCAGTAAATGAGGCATATAATGAAAATGCATAAGTTTTTGTTTGTAGTATGAATCAAACACCCAGTTACTAGCTAGACCTAAACAATGATTACATTCTATCTTTTGTTACAAAAAAAAATCTATGATTCGTATCAGAGGAGGAGTATCTTACCTAGGTACAATGTACATAACGTATGATATATACTTAAACTGAATGTAGAAATTTTATATAGTTTAAATCATGCAACATGGTCATTTGACATGCTAGTATTTTTTTTTTTTTTGATCAAAGTCTAACTTTTATTTAATTTTTAATTTTTATTTGATAAATCATATGAAATACGGCTGTCAGTCCGTAAGAATTTGAAACCAAAATTCATTGTTGTTTCACCCAATTTTCCTCTCTTCATTGTTTTCGATGCGATGATAGACATTTACCTATACAGTGTAAGTTTTTCGCCTCCCTCTGATACTAATACAGTTTTCTTGTGTAATATCAAAAGAATACCCGAACGTTTCGTGCAGTACATGATCTGGTACAAAACGTATTGAAACATTTTCCATAGAAATGCACTAAGCCCTGAACAAGACAGCTATAATTACGCATGTAAGTGGAAACAGCCTTTCAGGTTTCATTAAGGAGATTGTCATTTGATATTCTTGGTGGGATCCTAGGTATTTTTTGGAAGAATTATAACTTGTTGGTTTAGCATATTGAAAAACAAATTTCTTGTTCAATATCACTGTGGAATGTCTAGCTCCATGTCAGATAAAAACAACAATTTTCCATTACTCTGATCGATAGTCATACTTCTTATTCTAAATTGCATATGAAATTAAGGTTTTATAGATACATATTTAGACACTGTTAAAAAATTCATCTGTATAGAGCAATTTTAAATGCAATTTTCTTTGTTTTGATTTGTGAATAGTAACACTCGAAGAAATAATATATATGTAATGCAAATTATCTATATATATATTCAATGTATTCTCGAGATCCAGTTAACTTTCAGAGAGAGAAAATATAGCTTCTCTGGTCCCAATCAGTTAAAAAGACTGAACTGTCACTACTGATTTGTGAGACATGCAAACAGAGATTTGAGTATATATATATGCAAATATTGAACCAGTACGAATGTGTAGTACAATTCGGGCTCATATATAAAGCAGCGTCGAAACTAATCTTATTGGGTTAGTGGACTTGCTGTGGCATGTGCGTGTTCGTTTGTACTGGTAGGCGCTATGCCGTAATTGGTCTGGTATATTGTGCTGGTGTTTAGTTCGTATAAATTCTCTCTACTATATATATATATATATATATACACACACACAAGAGGATTAAAGAGGACCGTACCATGTGCGCCCTCTGAAAACCGGCCAGCATACATCTTGTATACTTAAATTTAGAAATTAGAATACTTTGAAGAAATTTTCTGCTTGCTTCGCACGCTAAACATTTTATAATAAGTATAGCGGAGATGACAGAACCATTCTCTGATTTGTTTTAGGTGCATAGGACTAAGAAGAAGAATAGAGTCACATGAATGGCAAACAGGATAAATGTGTATGAATTCTATATTGAAACAATATGAATCAGTTATTCTGCTTCTTCTCCCTTTCTCACAATTCACTGTTTAATTTTATACTGTACTTAAGAAGAACTGATTCTAGCGCGCATAAGGTCTAAATAAATTTATGCAGATTCTGACGTTAAAAAAAGAAAACAATAATTATATAAAAACAAATTGTGAGCAAATGTGCTGGTTAGCCTGTGGCCCGGAACTGCACATTGTTTTGTCAAGCATTACTTGTAATATCAATAGTTTGAAAGATTGGGTGAACAGTAATATCTAAATAAATATACGTGATAATGCACCAGAGCGGTTATACAGTTCATTTTATCCGGTGAATATGCCCCAGAATCCGTCTAATTTGTCTCCACATAAATTCACTTGCACATGCGTTTGTGGTTGTCTATGGACCTGGTAGTTTTTATTAGGTATCTATGATATAATTTTGATATATACCTGGCTAGCAGATATGAATATATCAGTCTTAATCTATTACATTTTTTATTTCAAAACTTGCGAGAATATACGAGAGTTGTGGCTTTAAATACCAAGCAAAAGTAAGTTTCGGCTACATGAAAATTCCCCCAGAAAATCAAATGGCCAGACCCTTACGCACTCTGAAATGCATTAAATAGAAAAAGGGCAAGTGTCGGCATCTATGTTGAAATCTCCTACACCAATGTGTAAGTCAAAACAATGATTTCTATTTAAATCAGTTAAAATTACTTTAGTAAACAATTATTTATTGAAGTGTGATTTTTATGAAAAGATAAAAACTTACTTGATTCACTCTCAGACTGGTGCCCGCTGCCTGGACTAATAGCGTTTGTGTCATATGAGATTTAATGAATATGAATGAATGAAATTAATTTGAAGAAAACTGGTATATTCATTTTTTAACTGTTCAGACTACATTTTGAAAAAATTGCATCTTAAAAATTCATTTGATACATGGCATTCATAACACTTTCTGAAAATATTCCATAGTACACTACTACAGTTTTGTGTGTGTGTGTGTGCTTCATGGGAACTTGACAACAGGCGTTAAATGACATAAAACGATCAATTTGATTCAATTTATGTGTTTGTATATGTACATTACCATTTTGAAAAAAAAAAAAAAAACTGTAATGTGCCTTTAACCCAAACATGTTTGTCTGCAACATAAGGCATAGATGGCATGACCGGGTAAAAATTAATAGGTAAGGTAAAAGCAATACAACACAGTGGTTTAAATTAAATCTATGAACACAATAATTAGCCACATATCAATCAGTATGCCTATTCAAGTTTTAAAACCTGAAAAAAGGCAAATAGTTGATAACTTAAATATTGATTGAACACTACACAGCGGACGTCAGGTATGAGGTCATACTCTCCAAATTATACAAGTTAGAGCACAAAGATCTTACTACACCGTCTGATCGCATTAAAGTATTTTATTACGATTGAAAGCAAGTCCTTAAATACAGTTAGAGCAAGTAATTCATTAAAATTAATTAAGTAGGTAAACAATATTTTTGGAGTAGAAACTCAGAATGCTGAAACATCGATGTCTAAGTGTTCTGACTAATCAAAAGTTTATCATTACAGATGAGCCGCAGCATGAGAAAGTCAACATAGTGCATTAGCGACCAGTATGGATCCAGACCAGCCTGCGTGTCCGCGGAGACTGCGCGGATGCGCAGGCTGGTCTGGATCCATGCTGGTCGCAAATGCACTATGTTGTTTTTCTCATGTTGCGGCTCAAATATACTGGTTATATTCTTGTTTGATGCCTGTTTTCATTATAGTCATAAACCAAAGACCTCCTCCACTGCATGTTTCATTGCAGTTAGACTCTTTGTTTTGTACGCTGTATGTAATAACTCTGCTTTGCTAGGAATCATAGATGTTGCATTCTATAGCATAATGATGCAATAATACTCGAACTGTTAATAATGCATTTCTTAGAGAGATTAATGATGATAATAATTAAAATAGTGATTATGATAATAAGCATTTTTTATCATCTTATAGTTTGAAATAGAAATTAGCATTAGGGCCTTGACAATGGAAATGCTTTCAGTGTGTTTTTTTTTATTTGGTAATTATTTTAACATTTGAACTCCCCTATAATGCGTTATTTAAAATAAACATAGTACTAGGTGGTTGTTGTTTACTAGAAGGTTTTAAAGTTTTCTTTTTTTTTAAATAGTTATAAAATGTGTAGCAAATAAACGTTTCTTCCTTTAAATTTATTTCGCATCTTAAATCAAGTACGGGCAGTTTTTTAGTGATTCTGTCTATTTTTACTTTCAATTATATTCTAAATTTCAATTAATTACGGGGGAGGGCACCTGTGTCCTATGGACACACATCTAGGTTTTTAATAACTGAAAGCTACTGCGTGCCATCTAGTTAAGAATGAAGCAATATACACAAATCAAGCTGGGAATATAGATAAAATTATTTTAATTCGTAAGAGGTATTATAAATATATTGTCAATTTAATGGTTTATATAAAATTCTGACCAATGAATATTTCTAATAAACCAATGGCATTTTATTTTAATTATGAAAAATTTACTGTATTCAGACTAACATATTTATCGTGGAAATTCTATAACAAAGATCTACAAGCTACCACCAAATAAAGTCAAAATTGAGTTTTTTCTTGTGTCAATAAAATGGAAAAATTATGAATGGACGATCCTCTTTCAATAATCATTTTGACGATAAATTAAAGACTATTAAAATTTATTTGTTGTACATTTAAAATGTTCCATTACAACGCTTACAATTCTTTGCAATGACGGATAATATAAATTGTATTTTTATAATATCTTAACAGAAATAGAAGAAATGTTTGTTCTGAAAATGTGGATTAAACAGATTTATTGATAGATATTAAGTATATGTGGATGGCAAAACAGATGTGAAAAAACAACAACATTCCTCTCCGAGTTTAAAACTGGTTCTATGGTATAAGAAAAAAAATGCGGGACACCGGAAATGTTTTCCTTAAAATCCTTGTATCCGTATAACCAGCAGTCCGAATTTGAATCATCAAAAAGTTTCATACCAATTTGGATCATCTTTCCTTAGTATTAACGACATTCTCTTTGTTTCCTATCAGTTATTTTCAACGTTTTCAGGCGAACACTTTTTTCCTCGTCAGAAGAGCTGAAGAAGATGTACTCCTACAATTTGTATGACATTACCTTAAGATCTTTTATATGAAATAAGGAAGGCAAGAAGTCGTGGAATGAAAATATTTTTTCTTTATCACCAAGTTTTCGCAAAAAACGTGTTCACTAAATCTTAGTTTTACTGTATTATAAATTAGTATGATTGTAGTCACTCTATATTGGTTATGCTGGAAAGCTAGATATATGAAATACCAAACAAACGTTTTACGGCTTCTTGAAGTATGCTCTCGGCAAGATACTTATAGATAAGTTAAGCGCATGCACTATTCATTAAAATATAAATTAATTTAAAGCAGTTCCACTTAAGCCGGTGCCTGAAGGCTTCAGGGTGATGCATTTCTAATCAGCCAACTGAGTTTGCTATTATTTTTATTGGTTGCGTTTTATGCTTTTAAAGGATCATATTATAGTTTTATTCTGTTCCTAGATGCATTTCCGGACGAACGTTTAAAGAAAATTATTACATTAATTTTGTTCTCTCCAAGTCTTGCTCAGAATAACACTTCTGTATGCTGCTGAATACATGTGATATCTGTACAATATCGGATTTCAATGCTGTTGAATGAAAAACACGAATCATAGTTTAATTAATTCAGAATTTTGATATCTATATCGAAAACGTATTTAACAATTTAATTTTGTTTATGTCAGTCATGATGTATAAATTAATGAACAGGTCCTTGTGAAATATGTCTGGATCAAAATGATGATTCCCTAAGTTCAATTTTCACCGATAAAAGAATAAGTGCTGCGATTATCCAAAACTTTTTGAGCAAAATCGATCATAGAATGACGAATGAAAGGTTGTACTTCTGAGTAAAACTGAAAAGGTTCAATTGTTAACTACATTTCTAATGGGCGAGGAATTGATTTGGTGTCTGGCGATGAACAAAGCAAAAATGTACTTGAACAGAACTGCTGTTCTATGAAGAGAAAGGAAATGTGATGTGAGCGTAATTTGGATGAAAATAGAATTCTGACGAAACTGGTGCTAGGGGATGTGGTAATTTGCTGGAGTGCAAACAAATTTTCTATCATCTTTAATGCATTGAATAGAGTATGGAATGCTTTAGTGATTACAATGTTTTAGATTAACATTCTATATAAGAGAAACCACAAGTAGCTGTGGTTGCAAGATAAATAACTCAAAAAACCGATTTGTTGAGTACGTTATTTTCCCCAAATCCGCCGTTACGAAAGCTTTCTTTGACTGAAACCGTTTATATAGTTCTATCGTTTTTAGTGAAAAGTAACTTAAATAAGGCAGCAAAAATACGTTTTTGTAGACTGAACTGTAAAACAAAATCATTTACCGAATTTGACAAATGAAAAATCCACTCAGTAACAGATAATTCGTCGCATGTAGCTCGATCACGAATTAATCGGTTTTGACGTTTGTCATAAACATCACATTAGCCTAGTCTCAGAGTAGCAGCAAAATCTAAATGACTTTCCTTTATAAGTACACCCCCATCCCCTCCACTGATTTATAAATCTTAGACAGAAGACGAATATTTAGATTGTTAGATTGTTACATACTATGTACCGATATACATTAAATGTAAATGAATGTTTATATATGTCACTGCAGTTCATATATATTTGAGCCGTGCCATGTGAAAACCAACACAGTGGCTTTGCGACCAGCATGGATCCAGACCAGCCTGCGCATCCGCGCACTCTGGTCAGGATCCATACTGTTCGCTTTCAAAGTTTATTGCAATTAGAGAAACTGTTAACGAACAGCATGAATCCTGACCAGACTGCGCGGATGCGCAGGCTGGTCTGTATCCATGCTGGTCGCAAAGCCACTATGTTGGTATTCTCATGACGTGGCTCATATGTCACTGCAGTTCATATATAATTATAAAAACCTGTATAGTTAATGTAACAACGAAAATATGAAACAGAACTAGTAACTGTAAAATTAAGAAAACTTAGTAGGAAAAGCGAGAACTATTAAACCAGCGAATAATACTTTAAATAAAAATGCACAGATTAACCACAATATTTGAATTCGAGACATTTCATAGTAACTGGTGGGTTTTTTTGTTGTTTTTTTTTTTTTAGAAAAAAGGCATTAAGGTTAAGAGATTTGCCACATATAGTGGTAATCGTGTTTCATCTATTATACAGTACATATGGATCATCTTGGCCCGCCCTGTTAGCGCGGTAGGTTAAACGCATATCCTCGGAGATGCGGCGTATCTTATAATCTGATTTCTAAATCAATCGTGGAGTCTTAAATCAACAGAAAACGATCACTCACATGATAGCAATCAGTTTGTCAAACCGCTAGTAACGTTGGTGTGAAACATGGAAAATTAAAAACATGAAGTAGCGAGTTAGATTTATCCTCTTGAATCGACTAGAAGAATAGATGTTTTACGCCTGAACAAACAGAGCTTGAACAAGCGTTTGGAAAACTGATTTCTTCTCGGAAGATAATTTGGACTGATTGTTTCGATCAGGAAACTTCTTTATCATTATTACATGTATTTGTTTTACCAATAAAACGTTCATGGTTTTGTCACCGTCTTGGCCCAATGTCGACAAAATCCTACCAAATGCTGATTATAAAGGTTTACTAAACACAAAATTCATAATTGAAAATTTGAACAATTACGCATAATTACAGTCATAGTTTGCGTAGCATAAAATTAACATAATATATATGTATAGTAGGTTTAAAATAGCACAAACGTAATAAATGTTGGCTAAACATAGCATACATTTGTACTACTATTAACAAAACTGAAAACCTTTTAGCAAACTGATATTTAATTATGAATGTAGTTCTACAATAAAAGTGAGGTATAATATTTTTGATGAGGATTTTCTACATAAGAAGGAAATGTCTTCCAAGATAAAATATATATCTTAATGAAAGATGGTCTTAAGATATCTGAAATACTATTTTATATATTAATTATTTGCTCTCACCTTTCTGAACTTGAATGTCTATGGTTATGGTTATTGCTGCAATAAAGAGAATGAAAACAGTAGCCTAAGAGACCGGTGTAAAACTGAGTTACAGTCGCGGGAAAATATTACAGCAATTATGATTATAAAGTGATTTAGAAGTAAAAGTAAAATTCGGGAAGAGTTGATCGACTATCTGATATTGTACATAAATTGTACAAACTCCAAACTCGAGTTATCTGCAAATTTTCCCCAAGTCCTGAAGCACATGTTTTATCTGCTTTCTATGCAATATCGATTATTTTACAATTCTACGGCTGAAATAAGGTACAACTGTCAGTGCCATGTGCACGTCTAGATTTATAAGTTCTTGTTATTTTAATAACAGACACAAGTCAATAAGATAAGCTATTTTCAGCAGGAGTCGTCTGTTTCGAATTATTCATTTTATATTGTTATGCACATGATGCCTGAGAAAGATCTTGTAAAATAGAAGTTACATACACTGTAGCATCAAACGTTGTTCAAAGTGTAGAATCATTACGCGAAAAGAGACAATACTTAACAAGTGATTATTCTGCATTTTATATTTTTTTTTGTACTAATATTAATTGCACAACCTTGATATGTGCCCAACGTTAGAAAGCACTCGTATCGTCTCAATGTTAGTTGTTTTAAAACAGGCAGAACGATATTTATAAGATGATACTTTTTTATAATGAGCCTAAAATTGGGTAAAACAATATTATAATAATGCATTTTTGTAAGGTTTATGTTGCACTGACACAGTTATAAGCCATCTGGCGTCTCTCCAGCTTTGCACGGTGGAGGAAGATCCTAGGTGCCCCTATGAGCATTATTTCAGGCATGGGCGGGCTCCCGGGTAGAACTACAGATCTTTTACATGGCAGCTTAAGGTTTCATCAAATGAAATAATTCTCTGTCCTAATTTGTTTTTCGAAACCGCCGCGGTGTTGGACAAGGGATTTGAAGATACAGAAAATCATAGTTCTGTTGTATATTTTTTTCGACTCGCAAGGTTTTAAACAAGTAAATGAATATGGAAACACTATTTCATTGCGCATGTATGGCGCCAAATAGTCGATCGACGTGACGTCAACGCATAAAGTGTTAAAACACATTCTAACATGGCTCGATTTGATTTCCAGTTAAACAAAAAAGGAAATCAAGCTCTTTATATTTTAGAAATATTTATAGCAAAAGAGTGTTTTAACACTATTTATGCAAGATGGGCGGTTGGTTATACGTCTGGCGTAATAATTTCACGATGGCGCAGCCCGAATGAAATTATTTGTACGACGTATTACCGCCCGAGTGTATAAAAAGTGTTAAAACACGATTTTGCTATACATTATTTCGATTCTAATATGCCCTTAATCTAAATCAGTAGAAGAAATATAGCAGCGCTCTTTCTTGGTCGCAACAAAAACATTGACGTCGTCGCACCGACCTTGCAAAATCCACGAGAGCCGAATACAAAATCCCAGATCTAGCTACTGTTATAATGACCCTTTTATTATATACCTCTACCTTTTGTTTGTTGTTTTGTTATTGAACGAAATCTTCAATGTTTATCGATATTAAAATGGAACTAAGTGAAGATTTTATGTGCGCTATTTATAGAACTGTGTCAGGTCATGCATATTTATGAAAGTAGTCCGGCAGCATACACTACGGAAGGTACAATACGGTATTTGAAAGGTACAATACGGAATATTTCTCTGTCTGTTCATATCTAATTTTGAAATACAAGCCGAGGTTTTACAGAATTTATATAGGTATATAAAATGATAATTGTTTTTATTTACCAGGTTTGCCTTCATTGATGATCGTTATATCGTTATAATGGTAAACATAAGGTTGCAATACAGTCAAAGCTTAGGCATCAGTTTAACAAAACGGGTTATCCATTTCACAGGTAGAAGTCTTTCTTACAACACTTGGTATATAATTCATCCTTTTCCTACTTGTATGTTTCTATAAAATGTCAATAACAGTTGCCTCATTCATATCAAAATTAATTTTAGTACCTGTCTGGAGAAAAAAATGATATAAGAATGTATGCTGTCCATAAAATGTAGTATACCATTTTATTAGGCCTGTTTCTTTCTTATTTATTCGAAATGTTACAAATATAACACTTTACGTAATAAATAGTCAAATAATATACGATGGAAATGCTATGGCCACAGAAATCAAGGTAATAAAATATTGCAAAATGTAAACATGGTAAACGGTTTTAAGTTAATTCAAATATTTACCACATGCTGTCGCCACAAATCATAAAATGATAGACGAATTAAATGCTGATGTAAATATTCGTTTTATCTCCTCAAGACTTTTTCTATTGTATGATAGTGGAAGCTTACAAGATTGTCTATTATGAAACCTCACAGACGTAAGTTAATTTTAGTACCTGTCAGAAGAAAGAAATGATGTAAGAATGTATGCTGTCGTTAAAATGTAGTATACCATTTTATTAGACCTGTTTCTTTCTTATTCATTCGAAATGTTACAAATATAACACTTTACGTAACAAATAGTCAAATAATATACAATGGAAATGCTCAAGGTAATAAAATATTGCAAAATGTAAACGGTTCTTAGTTAATTCAAATATTTACCACACGCTGTCGCCACAAATCATAAAATGATAGACGAATTAAATGCTGATGTAAATATTCGTTTTATCTCCTCAAGACTTTATATATTGTATTATAGTGGAAGCTTACAAGATTGTCTATAATGAAACCTCGCAGACATAAAGCAAATCAGTAAATGCAAGCAAAACGACGATAATAAAGCTTTCTCATTTACAACCTTTATCCTGCGTCACATTACCATTTGTAATTTGTTAGACTTACACCGTGTTATACAATAACTCCGATATAAAAACATTCCAGGAGGTGCAAAAAGAGTTATAAGGCGTAACTGTAAGTTAAATTAGTCTTAGAAATGTTTAGATATTCACGACATGTTGTCGCCACAAGTAAAAAAAATGTATGATATGTAATGTTATATAATCAGCTCTGAATAACAGAAGAATTACGTATTTGTGCTCCTTATATCACATCATCAAATTTTTTTCTGATATGATTACTATGTTTTTTCTCCTAAATCCCATTAAAAGCATCGGGGAAGTGAAATTTTGTCTTGCAACTTGCTTAGTCGTACCCTTAACAGTTAGGCTCTTGGTGCTCCGACTTTAAGACAATTTTGTCCGTTTCGTATTAATACATTATATGTAATTTCGGGTATATTGGAAGTGTTACTTCCTATACCCACATGTACGCTCCTTCCCGTCTAACTTATGAGTTACGGTGTTTGTCAACCATGTAATAGTTTGAGCTCTCAACATTGTATAAACCCTGGCCGTTCCTATGAGCGGCATCTTGTTCCTTTGTCTGTTCCTTTTCCCATCGCTCATTTGTTTAACTCTGTGCTTGTATGTATATATGTGCATGTGTATGCGTGCGTATATGTGTTGTTTTTGTGCGCATTTATGTTTTACTGCTGTGGTTTGGGGAGTTTGTGTTTTTAGAACGTGGCATTCACTAATGAGAATTTATCCTTGGTTTCTCTAACAACCACCAACCCAGCCAACAACCTCTACTCGCACCTATTCTATTTTCATACCTTTATATGAGCCATGTCATGAGAAAACCAACATAGTGGGTTTGCGACCAGCATGAATCCAGACCAGCCTGCGCATCCGCGCAGTCTGGTCAGGATCCATGCTGTTTGCTAACGGTTTCTCTAATTGCAGTAGGCTTTAAAAGCGAACAGCATGGATCCTGACCAGACTGCGCGGATGCGCAGGCTGGTCTGGATCCATGCTGGTCGCAAACCCACTATGTTGGTTTTCTCATGACACGGCTCATATTTTTATTACAATTAAAATGTACTTGTGCTTGTTGATGGGTATTTGAAGCAGTCTGTTTCAGACTGTTTTATCATTCCACTACAATTTCCATTTGCGGCAGACCTTTTCCGAGTTACGTGGCTCAAGGTGTATATACTGTGCCATGAGCTTTCAGGAAATGTACACATTCTTTTTAGTTTCTAAATCTTTTATCAAAGAAAATGGCTGCAACACTAACCAAGTGATATTGATTTGAAAAGTAATACACGAAGTAATTGCATACGTTCAAAAACCAGCCATGGGAATAAATTGAAACTTCCATTAGATGCGTAACATAATTTATTTATAGAGGAAAGCTTTTTATGCCTTTCGAGTTGGTAATAATTAAACATTTTCACCATCTTGCATTTTGCAATTGTCATAGATGTTATATTTTCAATATTTTAAGTATGTGAACTGTTCACTCTCATTGGCTAGTTTCCGGGTTTTAATTATTTATAGGTAGTAGATATAAGATAAACAAAAACCAAAGCTTATTGCGCATCTTCATAAAAAACAAACTTACTCAGTGATTCAATGTGATTTGACTCTCTGGAATAGAAGACAAACATACATCACCCTGTTCCCTAGCAATCTGTCGCCTTGGATACATATAGCGTAGACTAGACTTGGAATGTACTCTTTAAACTAAATAACGTGACATTTAGCTCCACATGTGGGCCTGGGTATGCTGTGATACCTTAAGATAACCCCAAACAAAAAAATCAAGTAACAAATGGTATCAAAATCGTGAATAAATGGTGAACAAATCGGTATTTGCCGATTTATTAACACCATTTGTTTACGATTCATTTAATAAATCGGAAGCAAATCGGGTTTAGCAGAGAAAGTCCCTCCCTAATTCATTGCAACTAACTGATTTGTTTACCATTCATTAGAAACATATTTTGTGCAGTACCATTTATTACCGATTCATTAAAAAGTAAAATTGTGACTTTTTGGGCGGGAAACACGAGTATATTGTCAGCCATCTTTAATACATTTTGGCGGGATAACTGAAATACACAGAGACACTACATGCATCCTCTAAAATACTGGAATTTTAACTGTTATGGAGTAAATGCAAATGTTTGATTGTCTAATATAGTTGTAAAAGGACATGTTTAAGTGCATACATTAACTCTTTACACTATATTTGAAGCTGCTAAGTTTTTAGGAAATAATTACAAGATTGTCATATGTTTTCATGACAACTTTAAAGAAATTTTATAAATTAGATCTGATGCATATCGAAGGCTCAGCGCAAGACTATTCTAACTTGATTTTCAGAAATTAGTCAGGAAGTGAAAAAAATTGCGTTGTAGTTTTGGATTTGGCCTTATAAATTGTTTCTCATCATCAGTACATCTTAAAAGGCTAAATTGATACCAAACACTTTTCAGGTTTTCAATAAAACCATTTATTTTGATTTTATACACATCTTTAAACTTAGCATAGTTTTGCACCAGAAACACACACTACTTAAAACTAATTTTTTATGCAAGACTATTCTATCTCAAGTTGGAATAGTTTTGCATTAAAAAAATGTTGAATTCAAATTATTTTTTGGTGCAGAATAATTCTAACTCCAGTTTGAATACTTCTGCAATATATCTTAAGTCATGCAGACTCATGCCTTATGAAGAAAAATGATATATATGAGTAGTCCCATAGGAAAAATGGAACCTGGAGCCCCACCCCCAATATTTTTAAAAAAAAAAAAATAAAAAATCTTTATAATTAAATGACTTTAGTAACACATTCTGCTTAGTTCTTACTTCTGATCAAGTTGTTTCTCTTAGAGCATTCTAGCAATAAATATAACAGTAAAAGTTGTACAACGTTACTAGCAAAATGTGCATTTTCTTACAATTTTAACATAATTTAGACTTACATTGCATTTCATACAACAATTGGTAAAATCATGCGTGATAAAGAGATTCCACAAAGACATCTAAGACACAGCAAACTGGGTGTCTTTTAATACACATATCATGTATTGACCTTTTTATTTGAAACTTTAAAACTGTAACAATAACTGTTAAGAGAAAAGACCCTCTGAAATGTTAAGGGCACTGAAAAGCAACATTCATTGCAGAGATCAAAAACACTTTCTAGAAACTGTTTAAACAGTTTTCCAGCAAAGGGATAGCAAATCATGGAATTTCTGCCAAGAAATATTTGGCTGATTTGCATTCAACCTGTCTGAAGCTATGTTCATGGGGTTTTTAGCAGGGCTTAAGCTAGGCTAAGATTTTAGGGAGAAGTCACTTCTCCCTCGGCTAGGATTAGGGAGAGTGAAGAGATTTTAGGGAAACGTGGAAACATTTTAGCGCCATGACATGCAATTTGAAAAAGGAACTAAATATACTTATATCTGTTTGTATATAATTTCCTGTCTTTGTAAAGTAAATAACAAATTCACTGAAAATATCAGTGATTCTGTTTTCTTATCTATGTAAATCTAACCTCTTATCTTTGTGAATCTAATGTGATTAAATTGCAAATTAAAGTGTGTTTTTTCACTCTTGTCTAATGATTGCCCAAACCAAGAAAACCCTTTAAATATGAAAACAATTAAAAAAAGATAATTCCATATCAGCAAAAAATAAATCAAGCTCACAGTGCTAATTGCACTCAAAGTCAAAACATGAAAACCCATAAAAGCATTTCACATTCTTTTTAAATAACAAGTGGGTATTGCTCTGGTCTTAGAGTTACCATTGTCCCTCCGTCTGTCCGTCCCAATGTACATCATTCATAAATTATCTAAAAAAGTATTTCAGCCAAAGTCATCAAACCTCACAAGATTGTTATTCAGCAAGGGGAAGCAGAGCACCAGTGGTTTTAATTTGGATCTCACACAGACAAGATTTATGGCCCTTGACTTCTAGTCTAAAATAGGCATAAAAAGGGCCTAAGTTTGTGTCGCATGTATCTCAGAAAGTATCTGACACAGTATTATGAAACATAACAGGAATATTAATTAGCATAATAAGTTGTACATTTGGGGTTTTGTTAGAGATATCACTCAGTCAGACTAGAGTTATGGCCCTTGACTTAGTAAAAAAGATATGCAAAGTTGTGTTGCATATATCTAAAAAAGTATATATCATAGGGTCATGAAACATCATCAGAATATTGTTCGGCATGTGAAGTTGTGCACATGGGATTTTGTTCTGGATTTTTGTCAGTCAGACTAGTGTTGTGGCCCTTGATTGTCAAAAATATGCGTAAGTGGGATACAAGTTTGTGTCACTTGAATCTCAAAAAGTATTTGACTTAAGAGTCATAAAACATTAGGGGATTGTTAAATAGCATCTGAAGTTGCGCACCTGGTGTTCTGTTTGGGATTTCACTCAGCCAGACTGGATTTATGGTCCTTGACTTGGTGAAAAATACAAATAAAGTGCTAAATGTGTTGCATATATTTTTATCTTAAAAAAAATCTCCTAGATTCATGAAATCATGCAGGAATATTATCTGATATGTGAATTTGTGCACCTGAGTTTTTTTTTTTTTTTTTTTTTTTTTTTTCACTTTGTTTGGCCAGAGTTATGGTCCTTGACTAAGTCAAAAAATAAAAGTTTGTTCTACATGTTTATCAAAATGTACTTTACCTACAGTCATAAAACATTAGAGGATTGTTTTATAGCCTATGAAATTTTGCATCAGGTGTTCTCTTTGGGATTTTACTCGGCTAGGCCTGAGTTTTGGCCCATCACTAAGTGAAAAATTCACATAAAGTTCTTAAATTTGTGTTGCAAACATCTTAAAAAATATTAAACATATATATAATATAATGTATTGACTACTTTGATAGAGTTTCCAACTTTCTATCAATACATTTGGCGAGTCAGATATTAGTAGATATTTGTCTAGGACTATTTTACTGTATACATGTATATCAGTATATATATAATATCACCAACTTCAAGAATGTGGTCTATGTCATCTGATTTCCATAACATAGGAGACTGTGCATTTGTAAGAAGCATTATAGCTGTTACACTATTTGCCATGCACTTGCATCCAGCCCCACGGTACCTTGTATGCCCTTGATGATATGAACCTTGTACAGACAACATAATAACCTGAAAAGGTAATTTATTTAAGCTCTTTGAAGTAAAGTTAGTGAAACAGTGTCATACCATTTTTAGCTCATCTGATTTTTTGGGGAAAAAAAATGATGAGTTATTGTCACCACTTGATCGGCGTCTGCGTCGGCGTTGCCTGGTTAAGTTTTATGTTTAGGTCAGCTTTTCTCCTAAACTATCAAAGCTATTGCTTTAAAACTTGCAACACTTGTTCACCATCATAAGCTGACCCAGTACATCAAGAAACATAACTCCGTCCTGCTTTTTGCAAGATTTATGGCCCCTTTTGGACTTAGAAAATATCAGATTCCTTGGTTAAGTTTTATGTTTAGGTCAACTTTTTCTCTTAAACTATCAAAGCTATTGCTTTGAAACTTGCAACACTTGTTCGCCATCATAAACTGACCCTGTACAACAAGAAACATAACTCCATCCTGCTTTTTGCAATAATTATTGACCCTTTTAGACTTAGAAAATCAGTTTTCTTAGTTGAGTATTATGTTTAAGTCAGCCTTTCTCATAAACTATCAAAGCTATTGCTTTAAAACTTGCAACAGAGAAAATATCAGATTCCTTGGTTAAGTTTTATGTTTAGGTCAACTTTTTCTCTTAAACTATAAAAGCTATTGCTTTGAAACTTGCAACACTTGTTCGCCATCATAAACTGACCCTGTACAACAAGAAACATAACTCCATCCTGCTTTTTGCAATAATTATTGCCCCTTTTAGACTTAGAAAATCAGTTTTCTTAGTTGAGTATTATGTTTAAGTCAGCTTTTCTCATAAACTATCAAAGCTATTGCTTTAAAACTTGCAACAGTTTTTCACCATCATAAGTGGACGCTGTACATCAAGAAACATAACTCTATCCTCCTTTTTTCAAGAATGATGGCCCTTTTTAGACTTAGAAAATCATGGGTAGGACAATATTTCTATTAGACAAAAAAATCAGGTGAGCGTTAGCACCCGCAAGGCGGTGCTCTTGTTCAATTATAACAGTAGTGAAACAGTTTTTTGTTTATTAACTTTTAAAGTGACGAAACAAGATATACTATATTTATATTAATTAGCTTTGTATCTGGACATATGCACGAGTTCTGCAATGGAAATACTGCGCGACGATAGAAGCGTAATATTCTCCGCTGAAGAATGAGTGCATATTTCCCAATGCAAAGGTAATGACCTTTGTATTACATACCTATCTACCCGTATAAATGTAACATGTTAATATTATGAATTTGTTTAATAGCCTGAATAAGACTGAAAATACTGAAATAAATAAAAGAATTAATGCAACGACACATTAAATTATGTTACGCACCCGATATGAATTACATGCGTCAGTTTATAGAAAAATATTGGCTTTCCAGTACCATTGTAACTTAATGGTAACCACTTATATAGTATCAAGTCTAAGTCTCCCGTGCAAACCCAGATCAGGCAGCACTATCAATGCTGTATCATGGTTTGCTGTTCAAACCAGTAGGTATGATTAAAATGTCCAAGTAGCAAACACTACAGACTCTGATCAGCTGCACAGCTGATGCATGATTTTGAGCTACAGTCTGGTCGTCAAGTCCGATAAAGTTATTCCGCACTCGTCCGGATTTCAAATATGCACAATTAAGTGACAAGGGAAATGAATGCAAAATCAAACACTGACACCTATCTTGGAAATGAAGTCTATTTAACTCATTATAAATCTGTACAAAGAGCAAAGTCCTGTGGGCCTGTAACAGTTGTACAGTTTTATGATTGGTCCCACTGCGTAATGTTTGTTTGCACATGATTTCAAATACGATATATTGAATTTGTCACATTGTCAACGTACTTCATCAAACAACATCAAACTAAGCATAAAACACATTGAAACAGGTCACAGAAAAAAGAACGTGATTTTCTTGATGAGTGAGTTCAGATTCAAATTATGGTCAGTTCCTATGAGAACTGTGCGAAAATGTTGAGACGAGACCTAATATAAAGTAAGCTATAAAAAGCTGTCCATCATTAGTGTCGCTCTAGGAGTGACACTGTTTCTAAAATAATTACTCCTCTTATAAAGTACCAATGAACAATATCAAATTTCATGATTCATATATACTAGGACCTTTTTAAAAAGAAAACTGTCATACTTACATTTAAGTTTCTTGATTTCTTAAAACATTCTGCTTTTTATAAAAGATGGCTAACCCCAAAAAATCATAATCTGGCAGACATTTTCAGACAATACAATGGAATCACAAGTGCCAAAAGAGCTATGACATCATAAACTCATGTAATGACATCATCAAGTTTTGTTAGAATAGTCTTACATAAAACATATCACAGTTAAGTTACATTATCTTTGTTTGCAAAACTATTCTAACTCGAGTTAGAATAGTTTTGCATTAATGTGTAGTCAGTAATAATATAAAACTGTATTGCAAAACTAATCTAACTTGAGTTAGAATAGTTTTGCACAAAGTAATTTATAACTGGAAATAGAATATATTTTTGGTATTTGAAAAAAAATAAAAAAATCTTGGAATATAACTGTAATAATTCACATAATTATGTAATTCCAGATTTTACAAGAGAAAATGTGAAATAACCATTTTCTATAAAATATCAAGTTAGAATAGTCTTGCGCCGAGCCCTCGATATGTTCTAATATGTATCATATTTTTGAATTTTGCAATTGCTATACTGTAAATAAAATCTATATATTTCATGTTGTTCTTTCGTTACTAGAACATTTAGTTTGCCATTTTTATAGTTAATGCTACCATTTCTAGAGAATTACAATTCGTCCTCAAACTTTTTGTACCCATGCTTTCGTCCCTTCAAAATAATACTGAGTTATTAGTACGATTCATTACCGATTCATTAGCACGATTTATTAGTGCCACCGATTTCCAAATTCCTTTCATTTCAACTTCAGCATACCCGATTTGTTACCGATTCATTATTTAGCAAAACAATTTAAAGTCCTGATTTGTTACCGATTTATTAAACGATTTGTTTACGATTTATTACCGATTCATTAGCTCATTTGCATACCATTTGAATCGTGATCAAATCGTGAACAAATCACCCGATTTGTTTACCATTTATTACACCGATTCATTCCAATCTTTTTTTTGTTTGGGACAGATTTGTCTAGTCAGAAATCACAACTGATACGTCTGTCACTTCATGTGAAGAGTTTTCATATCGATGTATTATTACTAACGTTTTTCTTCATATTATATTTGTTGGGTTTAGAGTGGGTCGTGCCGTTACAGTTAAGGTCATTTGGTGATTTGCTGTTGTTGGAGGAAGACTCCAGTTGCCTTGTTTAGGTTAAGGCATGAGCGAGCACCTAGGTAGAACCACAGACGTTCCGTTAGTCTGGTGGATGACATTTTCACATGAAGAATTCTGCGTCTAAAGCGAGGTTTCGAACCCGCATTGGTGAGGAACAAGTGATTCGAAGATAGCGGCCTCGGTCAACTTTTCTCTCTCAAAACGTGCAAAGTTAAATGAACATCAACACTAATAAAATGTCTTGCTGATTTACATGCTATTACGTTTTTGCACAAAAATGGAAATTAACCAAAACAGTATTAATTATTGAGTAGTGTAACAGTACACTGGCATAACAGCTTTATTTTAGTATGGGAAACTAGACTAAATAATTATGTCTCCCACCACACAGTGGTGTGGGTGACATCTTGATTTACTCCTGTCTGTGTGTGTGTGTTTGTCTGTCTCTGTGTCTGTCACAAATCTTGTCCGCGCTCTATTCTCATTTCTCATCCAATCTTCACCAAACTTGAACAAAATGTGTTTGCCAATAAGATTTCGGCCAAGTTCGATAACTAGCCAGTCGGTCCAGGCACTTCGGAATTGTGGCCTTTGAATTACTGATCAGAACCAATCATCAAAACCACTTTGAATCACTAAACCAAAACTTACTGAACCGAGTGGCCCTTTGAATTACTGAACCAAAACGTACACTTGAAGTGTACTTTTCTGAACCAAAACGTACACTTGAAGTCACAGAAGTGTACTCTTTTATTTACTATTCAGATGATTAGGCAGTTGTGGGAGACTTGCGCTTTTCTCGAAAGCAGCTCGAGTTGAAATTGAGAAAAATAGTGCCACGTGGTAATGTAATAGATTTATAAAGACAGCAGGGATTAAACCGAAAATATCGTTTATGTAATGCGCAACCATGTTCACAGGAGTGATTTCAATTAGAAATTAATACTGAAATATTATAGTTAAATATAAACAGTTTCAGTTTCACTATTTTGATATAATTCGGAAATAAATGTCTTCATATCAAGTAATTGCTCCTTATTTATTTAATATATGAGCTGGTTAGGTAAATGAGAACAGATAAGCGGTATATCAGTTGCGTGTTCTGGAATCTTCAGCAGAAATTCCATATTATTTCCAGATTATTTTATTTTTAAAGTCGTTCATCAATTCCATGTGTTTCCGAAGATCTTTTCAAAACTCGATCTGTTATTCATCATTTAAACTGCATTTTCAAATACTTATTGGCCATATGCATTAGTTTTGCCAGGATGTTAACATTATGCTAATTCCAATGAATTTTTAACCAATATCATATTATGAGTGTATGGGACACCTTTCATTTACCAAGTCAAACTTTGTGTAATTTTGCTTTGTTCTATTCTTTGATTTCTTTGGAAATGTTTAAAATCACACAAATTTGTTTTATTTGTTGTTTATGTTTTAAACGCTTCTTTATAACATACATTTTTTTGTACTTACAAATATATTTATTACCAGAAAATACAATTATTAATAATATATCATATGAGGGTGTGATTTTATGACAATAGATTTATGGATGTCATTCGTACCCAATGCATTTAGTATTATTCTACGGCTTTTACGTATTTAACAATATTATATACTTTTTGATATCATTCAACAACAACAACAATTAATTCAATGAAATCATAATATAAAACTTAACACATCCATCATTCATAGAATGTTGTCATAAAACAGATTAAGTGATGTCACAAATTCGATCTGGTTAATGAAGTCCTTAATTTTGTTTGAAATTATCTTAATATATTTTTATATAAAATATAAATTTATGGAAATCATAAAAGAGAGTGAAGGTGTAATGATATCATAAAATAAAATTAATTTTAAGACCTCAAATAATTCTGTTATAGATGTCTGGTAAATTAGGTTTGTCATATCATATCTAAATACATTTAACGATAATGATGTCACAAAATGAATTCCACAGATCTGAAAGGCGAATAAGTAGTAAAGTTGTACATCATTTACACACGACAGAGACAAGAGTAAGTTTTTATAATATGTTTTTATGATAGCAAATAGGTTTGAGTATCTGTAAAATAATAACTATACATTTATTTACATGGATTTGCATTACTTATTACCGTTGTATTAATGTTAATTAAAACCAGCAACGGTAACCAGGCAAAAAGTTTCTGCAATGCACCTATACCTACTAGTAGGAAGTTTACAAATACATTTTTATATGAGCGCGCCATGAGAAAAACCAACATAGTGGCTTTGCGGAAACGTATAAGGATCCAGACAGTCTGCGTACGCAGTGGTCAGGATCCATGTGTTCGCTTTCAGTAACTATTGGAATATTTGAGAAATGTAGCAACAGCATGATCTGACCAGACTGCGCGGATGCGCAGGCTGGTCTGGATCCTTGCTGGTCGCAAAGCCAATATGTTGGTTTTCTCATGGCACGGCTCATATATAGAAGCCGTTTTAGTTTTTGACCAACAATACGCCAGTAATGATATTTCGTTTTGCCTGGAATCGTTATTATATTATATCCTTATATAAAAGTTCATAGTTTTGCCTGGTATCGTCAAAATATCATATGCAAATATAGTAGTTTATAGTAAATGGAATAATTTTAGTAATCGTGCATACACTCACTAACTTGCAAATAAATATATAGGTGTAAAATTCCTGTTTCTTTCGTTGGAAATAAAACATATTAATCTGTAAATGCGACATACTCTGCAAGTATATGTTATATGGCGGTAAAGTCAGCTAATAAAAAACATGTTTGGTTTTATTTAAATATTTACTGCGTGCTGTCGCCAGAAATCATTAAATGATAGACGAAATGAATGCTTTATGTAAACATTTGTTATGTTCTGTATCGTATTATTATAGTGGAAGCTTTCAGCTTTCATGGGTGTCTGAGTTTTATGAAGTTCCATAGCCATGATGAAAAATTAACAATCACAACAGTAGTCTTTAAAATCTGTGCGGCGGCTGCAACACGTATCCCGTACTTGGAATCAAGTTTTATTTTCTTGGGCTATGGGATCATGAAGAATATTAAATCTAACTGTAATAATAGTTAAATATATTTGAAGATTCTTTCAAAGCATCGAATGCAACCAATCAAAATCATTACAGATTATGATCAAAACAGGCATTCCAAAGGACCAGAAAATATTATAATATGGTATTCAAGAACGAGGAGACTTTTTTCGTCCGTCAGCGACACTTACGAAGGCAACTCTTTGGATAATAAATAAAAGCTATTAGAAGATTCAGTTTGACCGATTCTGGTTATGAGATATAATGAAAAGTGCCCCCTAGCACCAGCTTAAGCAGAACTACATAAAGATACATCGAAAGGATACCATGATCCCAAAGGACCAGCAAAGTAAAAAACAACAACACTGAGTCCAATTACGGGGAGACTCTTAACGGTCACTACACTGCACTTATAGAATGTTGTTGTTGAAGCTAATGCAACCTTGCAAAATAAAAGCAGTCCCGGTTTGAGTGAATCTGTTGATAAGAGGTAATAAACGTGAAAAGCCCCTCATGGTCCCTCATGGCCCTAGCATCGACTTAGAGGAATTCTAAATATGTACAAGAAGACCCAGAAATAACAACAACACCAAGCACCCAGTTCTGGGTTGAAAACGGAACACATTTGGTGAAGAATACATTAATACATGAAATGATTAATAGCATTGTTCAATCTTGGCAAAATTATTTTTAAAATACCTTACAGAAAATACCTAACCGCACTTACCTATTAACATGTAGATGAAATGAATAATGTTAACGCTTGGCAAGATTGTGTACGTGTTTTCCCAGAATTAAAAATCACCATGCAAGGACACCTACCACTGCGTGAAATATGTTTAACCTTTACCTTGCTAAATTTCGAAAATGGACAGGTCCATCATTCAATTTAGGCAGTACAATTTATTATTCGAAGGGGTGTTCGCTGAAAATTTACTAACTGAATAGCGAACAGTGCAGACCATGATCAGACTGCACGGATGTGCAGGCTGATCTTGGTCTTCACTGGTCGCAAAGGCGAATCACTTGCCGCCAGAAGGCTAAAGGTTAACTGATTCTTATTGTTTTTATATGCTTGGTTGCTTTTCATGTTTTTAATACTCTAAATGCTTAAGTATGATAAAGCATGATATGAGTAACATTTCTGTAACTTCAAAATTCCGGTATTAATTTTCAAACTTTAAAGAATTTTTCGTTGTTGAAGTTGCGGGCTGAAATATTTAACTCGATGGTAACTTTTGTTACTTTACATATTATACGGGTTTTAAATTGTTTGTTTGTTTTTAATTAGATTCAAGCTTGTGATGTATGAAAGCGAAACAAAGGACAAAACCGACTCAATGGCTTCTAGTTCAGAACTAGTCAAAACCAGCTTTCCTTCTATAATTTTGTTTTTAGTTTTATTGTCAATCCAATTAAGAAAAGCATTTCATAAAAATGGTACGATAAAATGATTCCATCACGGCGAAGTACTTTCACCTTTAGCCGTTATAACCAAATATTTAAAATGAACAATATATATTTTAATTTATCTATTTGGTATAGGTTAATTTTATTACTATCTGGTCTTCGACAGATTATTTTGTATATGTATACAGATCAATGACGGTCGATTTATGACAATGCGAAGTATTTAATGAAAAGGGTAAGTTATTCATCTGCTTGGTTTGTTATGTTCAATAGATCGCCTCAAGTGGAATTTTATGTAAGACTGTTTAGATCGGTTAAATCAGATAAACGTATGGGATGTGGTTACTCTTCGATTAATGATTATTTTAGTGAAATATTTCAAATTTGAAATCGGATATATTTGATACATTAAGAGTCTAACCTGTGCAATTTTGCTTAGTTTTGAATAAATAAAAAATGATCATAAAGTTATTCTTTGCGCTTATTGCACCAACTGAGGTTAAATTTATTATGGCGGTTCTTTTTCTTGCAATACTTATGGACCTATATACTCACTGGAGGAAAAGAGTGCGCGAAGTGACAAAACTTTGTACAAATATTCGAGAATATAAACGTTCATTTAACCAAAAAGCCGATGAATTAGTACATCCGTGTTAATTAAGACTGGAATGATAGGTAGCATGTACATTTCTTGGATGCACTGGTAGTGATATATGTTCTACAAAAACGTATATATTATCAGGAAGGAAGTTAATCTGTTAGTTGGTTATCTAAAAATCAGTAACTGTAGGAGACATATTATATCGTGTCTGATTATAGTTTAATTAAGTTTACTTAACAATGAGCTGCTATATTGTTTCACTGGTAAGTGAGCAGTGACAGCTTTTTTGCAAACATTCATTACGACATCGACTGACGCATACTTTGAGAAAATTGTTTTCGACCAGTTTGCTACAAGCCATGTGTGCGGAAGCATATCCGTGAACTAGAAATGTACAGTGTTTTGGAGTGTAATATCGAATGTTATATCTACGACGAGCTAAGAACTTCTTGAGGTACAACAACAAATGAAACAGTGATTGGATACCGGTATCAAATATCAAAACTGTCGATGACAGTATTCTAAAACTCGGCGATATAAAAACAAGAACAACAACAAAAACGAAACAACAAAGAAACAGAGTTTGGATTGCGATATCAAACATCAAAAGTAGTTTTGATAGGATCTTACAACTTAATGATCAGCAATAATGAAACAGACTTTGAGCTGCGATATCAAATATTGAAAATACATATGAGAGACCCCGCGGAACACCAACAACAGTGTTTGGATATCGTTAACAGATATACAAATATAAAATAATATGCATACCTTTAGCAAACTGAAATGAAGGGACAGTCAGCTATATAATTAAATAACACAATAATTACATTTATGTTGTATCATACGATTATGTTCATTTGTTTATTGTTTTATTGCCACGAATATACAATATATATGTACCACATGGGTCTATGACCGCCTGGTTCATTAAAAATTAAAACATTATCAATTTATTATTTTTTTATTATTATTATCATTATCATTATTATCAAAAATCAAAACTATCGATGACATTATCTAAAAACTCAGTGGTATTATAAAAAAATAAACAGAGTTCCGATCGCGGTATCAAATATCAAAAGTGTTTTTCGATATAGTTTTACAACTCAGTGGCACAACAGCAATACTGAGACAGAGTCTGGATTGCGATATCAAAAATATCTTTGAGAGGATCTAACGACACATTAGCAAAATGAAACATTGACTGCATATCGATATCAAATATGAAAAACAAAACTATTGATAGCAGTATCTTAAATTCGATGGTGCAAAAACAAAAAGGAGCAGAGTCTTGATTGCGATATCAAATATTAAAAAAGTGTCTTTAATTGGATCTTTCAGGTCAATAGCATAACAACAAAACGAAGAGTTTGGATTGTGATATCAAATATCAAAATATTTTTGGTTTGATTTTACACCTCAATGGTAGAATAACAAAACGGAACTCTTTATATAGTCCTATTAAATATCAAAAGATATCTATTACAAGGTCTTCTAACTCAATGGTACATAAACAAAAAGGAACATAGTTTTGATTGCGATATCAAATATGAAAAGTAACTATGATAGGGTCCTAGAACTCAATGGTAAAACAATAAAATGAAGATGAGTTTGGATAGCGATATCAAATATCAAAAGTAACTTTTGTTTGATTTTACATCTCAATGGTAGAACAACTAATCGAAATTATCAAATATCAATTAATATCTCTGACAGCGTCTTATAACTCAATCGTACATCAACAAAAAGGAACAGAGTTTTGACTGCGATATCAAATATCAAATATATTCTTAATAGGGTCTAAAACAACAAAATAAGAGCGATATTCAAGTTTAAGAGCGATATTCAAGGATCGAACAGTCGTTTAAAAGATGACAGCCCAGTTTTTACTTTTACCCTCACAAAAGCATAAAAAACTGAAAGGCTCTAAATGGAGTAAATTTTAAGTTTTCTGTCTTAAAAAAAACTATTGTTTTATCAAACTTCATGCATTAATTTGAAATATATTTATTGTTGATGCAGATACAAATAAAGTATGTTTAAAGCTTTAAGTATGATATTAAATATCAATGATCAGAATTGGCATCTATATAAACATTCTACGTGGAGAGATACAAGGAGTCAATATAAGTTATATGAACTTTCTGTGTAATCACAATGCAAAATAAATATATGAGCCGCGCCATGAGAAAACCAACATCGTGCGTTTGCGACCAGCATGGATCCAGACCAGCCTGCGCATTCGCGCAGTCTGTTCAGGATCCATGCTGTTCGCTTTCAAAGCCTATTGTAATTAGAGAAACTGTTAACGAACAGCATGGATCCTGACCAGACTGCGCAGATGCGCAGGCTGGTCTGGATCTATGCTGGTCGCAAACACACTATGTTGGTTTTCTCATGGCGCGGCTCATTATTAATTCTTATTTATAAGTACTACAAACTATCATTCTTGTACTTTTTATCATACCAGCCCGACAATACAAAAGGTTTTATTTCGACATTAAACAATTTCAGCCCTAAAGAAAACATCTATGTGTACTTGTGGTGACTTGACAAGGGATTATAAATAAAAACAATCTTTTAAGTCTATGACCAGTAACCATTCCAAATATGTAAATATTTTGGTTAATACTATACTTATAATACTATACTACGCAGTTTTATTTTGACGTTAGAACAACTACAATCTGACTAAAGTACTTGATCTTCTAAACGAAAATCTGAGAATGACCCATTCACATTCGTCTTCTGTATATTTTGGATTTCCAATATTGCTATTTTTATTTTCGCAAATCTATTTTTATTTGAACCAATCAGACGACTTGTTCGAATGTCAAAGCGTAAGAAAAATATGCAGTCAATCCAGGGCTCGAACCCGTGACCCCTCGCTTACAGAGCAAGTGGCCTACCGATTGAGCTAACCGGCTATCTGACACATTACGACATAAGAATTGTAAATATCAAAAATCGAGGCTAACTATAAATTTGCAAAATGTTGTAAGTTAAGCTCTGATTGGCTAGCGAAGGTCGTCAGAACGAGGCTATCAGTAGCTCGTTCTCAGATCCTAAGCGTAGCGTTATAGGAGATGTACTTTAGTCAGTTTGAGAACAACTACAAATTATTAAGATTAAAACAACTACTAATTAAGATAAGATAAGATATCGTTTATTATAGTGTCAAGTGGATTTATAATACAATTATAACAATAATTATAAATACAAAAGAGCACCCAGCCCAATGGGCCTATAAATCGTCACCTTAATTCATTAAGAATATATATATATATATGGAGTTCAGTACCCCGACGACTCTTTTTCAGTAAAATCTTTTGAGGTGTAACTATATTCATTTGATAATTTCAATGTTTTGTTTTGTAATCATTTTTGCCCATTTTTATGGTCAGGTAAAAGTAAATTTTCTTTTAATCCAAAATACCATTCATAATGTTCCAGTAGCGTTAAGTCTCGCCAGCTATGTCGTAGATTCATACAGTCGGAGTTCAAGGTATATTTTTTTCTAGTCAAGGATTAGATGTAATCTTAACATATCTGAAAGTTTATTTACACAGGTAAACAGTGCATTGACGGCGTATCTATAAAATGAATTATTTTCGTTTTTCGGAAAAAAAGGTACTTCAATATGCAGTAGATTTCCATATTACTTCAATTGATCTATATCTCACGAGAATGTAAGGATATAGCCATAATGCTATGTTTAAAGATGAAATATAATAGAATAAAATAGTAAAAACATGCAGCTACTCGGGAATTTTCAGAAACGCTTTTCAGTGTTTCCCACCCAGCTAGAGGTGTACTGGTCAGGAACCCAGGCAATCCTTGCGTGTATCAGTGCTATATACTGGGCACGTTAAAGAACCAGGCTGTCTATTCGCAACGAGCTAGGCTAAGTTAGCCGGACAAGCCTGTATCTGATTTCTGATCTCTCTGTGGGGGCTTTGTCTCACTCTGTCCCTCTGGTCAGATCGCTCTGTGTCTGTACTAGTAGAGGATGATTTCGCGCCCTGTGTGGCTGCAGTTGCTGTAAAGCGCCTTTGAACGTGTTTATCATGAAAAGGGCGCTATATAAATCTGGTATAATAATAATAATAACTCTGGCGGATATCGAACCTACACCCACAAAATAAAATGACTGATACAAAGACAAAGACTTGTACTATCACGGCTATTAAGGTGGTACATTTTTGTGTCCTAAGATTAATTATCATTCCACATATATCGTACTGAATGATAGTGTTACTGTAATAAAGAACCACACCATTATTAAGTACAAATGCATCGCTGAACCTCAATACCGAACAATAGTAACTTCAATGAACAATTTAAGGTATCCGATCCACAAATAGATAACGTTTCGATGCCTGGCGACCTCATGTTTTAGTTTTGTCTAGTAAATAAGATGACCATAAATGATATCCATAAATCACAACAGTCATATTTTTTGACTGCAAAATGATAAATCTTACACTGTAGTTGCTGGATTTCTGTTAAAGTATCACTGAAAACTATAAAATCAAAAATAAAAATTCTAATACATATTTTTATCATGTAATTCATATTTTCTTTTTCAGTAGACAATGCACTTTCAAATACTATCAAAATTATATGAGCTTACACGGCATTAATATATGATATATTTTAATAGCATTGTTATACAGAATTTGATTATTTGTGGATACCTTAAAACAAAACACGGCCGTATAGAGTACCTTTTATACTGTTTGCTTTATCGTTATAATAATTGAGCCGCTCCGTGAGAAAACCAACATAGTGTGTTTGCGACCAGCATGGATCCAGACCAGCCTGCGCATCCACGCAGTCTGGTCAGGATCCATTCTGTTCACTAATGGTTTCCCTAATTGCAATAGGATTTGAAAGCGAACAGCATGGGTCCTGACCAGAGTGCGCGGATGCGCAGGCTAGTCTGAATCCATGCTGGTCGCAAACGCACTATGTTGGTTTTCTTATGGTGCGGCTCAATTATGTTGATTTATTAGATAATGTTGTTTTGAACTTTTCAAATTTCTGTTATGTTCTGTTCTTTGTTCTTTATGGCGTAAACGTAGCTAAAATATCAAATACCATAATTTCGGTAAATTGTATTATATCATTATTACCGTGAGTTAATTCTGCAATGCTATATTATAAAATTTGTAATGTTTAATTTCCTTAGATCTCTCGATCTCTCAATAGAATATAGTCAATATTTAATTAAAGTATATACATTATCATTTATTATCTTTTTTTTTTCTCTACAGTGAAAATTGTAAAAATATTTTGAATAAAGATTAAAACAAGCTGTGGGCTTAACGGAACCGGAAGAAATTAACAATACGTTATATAATCCCGTATTATGTACTGTAACAGGATTATTACCTCTAAAGAGTTTTTGTATTCAGACTTCAATTCTATTAGTTTTCCTTGTATATAAGATAAATGTATCTTAATATTATCTTTTTTTTCCAAACTGATTTCCGACAATTGCAATTAATTTCAGTTGTACTCTATGGCAAATACAAGGCGGTATAGAAAGCAAAGGCGACCTCTACTGAACCGTCAGTGGGTTTCGATCTATAACCTTTACCATGACTGTGTCTCATTACTATGGTGGCTGATTTAGGACTTACATGTCGCGTTGGCTTACGCGTGGTTTAAATTATGTAGCACATTTCGTTGTCAGTGACGTTCTAGCGCGCGCCGACGCACCATTACGAAGTTGCGTGTGTCGTTTTGACGCGCGCACTAACGGGACAAAACGAAACGGTCAATGCGAAACGCATTCTCGCATACCAGAGCTCTACCATGGTTCCCCGGTAGGACGTTCGTCTCGGGTACCATGTCGAACATCTGATGAATGAGAATGTGCGAAACGTAGAACGCAACAGAACGAAACATTTTATTTCACACTGTCGTAAACGCCATCTATTAAAATATGTGTTTGCGCACTGGCGTGCACGCCAAGATAAAATGAAATGTTTCGTTGTTTCGCGTTGGCGTGCGCGCCATTAACAAAAATTTTCTTTCTGAAGTGCTGTTGCACGAACCAAGACAAAACAAAATGATTCGTTGTCTTGCGTTGGTGTGCGAGCCAGGGCGACACAATGAAACGTGCTACATAGGGATGTAACGAAACATTTTATTTCATCTTGGCACGTGCGCAAATTTCAAAACGAAATCTTTGTAATGACGCGAACGCCAGCCCGAAATAAGATGTTCCATTCGGTCCTGTTCTATGTTTTGTTATGTCGCGTTTTTAGTTTCGTTTTGTCGCGTTGGTGCGCACCTTAAATAACGACACAGAAAACTTTCAAATTTCGTTATGGCCCGTTGATGCGAATATGCCTGTACAGTACGGCGAAATGCGATACATAACGAAATGTCCGAAATCAGCAAGCATACATAACAATAATCTATGGGAAAAGTGAAATTTTTCTATCATTTATTACATTTTTTTCCTTAAATTTGTAGTTATTGAATTCCAAGTTCCAAGTTTATTGATAGATTCAGGGCCCATAAGGGCATGTGACATGCATGACATATAAAACATTATTATATGTTCTAAGAATAACCTAAATTTTATTGGCCGAAACCGCTCATCATCTTTCAAAATATATTTCATGTTTAATGGTTAGTAGGTTTTCCCTTCTAGAAATAGAATGGGAGTTATTTATTCTTACTTTCAAACATTAGATATGTTTCAACAAATATTTGTTACTTATTCATTAACCTGAACCCATATAATAAAACAGTTATTGACTCTTGAGCCATTGGATATGATGTGATATTGCCCCTTTCCGGTGAATATCACATCATATCCAATGGCTCAAGAGTCAATATTGCCATTTTCCGGTGAATATCACATCATATCCAATGGCTCAAGAGTCAATAATTGTATAATGTAGCATAATAATATCAGATGGCAAGACAACTAGTATATAACCAAATAAGTTTTTATAATGTGTAGGATAAGGCATTTTATTTTGACCAGAAAAATGTTGAGTATTCCATCCTCATCCAAGCTGACCTACAAAGATTTACAACAGACATTAGAATCTTTCCAAAAGCATGAAAAACAAACCCTGACTGCCAAAAGATGGAAACCTCAACACCACCTAGTCAAACAAATAGAATATGGGTCATTTACAGGCTAACATGATCTTTTTACAAAATATCGACAATTGCAACAGTGTGTCTGTACAGTTGCTGTTCATTAATAATGAAAATTTTACAGCGTTTGGATGTTCATAATAAAACTTGTCAATATACTTCTTTTTTCCATTAGACAAATAACTGCAATTAAAAAGATAGTGAAACTCATCAGATAAAATGTTCGAAGGACATAAATGACAATATTTTAATTCTGTGGGAATATTGCTAAATATATCCTTCTCAACAGGTAACTTATGGTTATTGCATCTTAATTTACATTTGATGAGGATATTTTACAGCTGAATAAATACTTAGTCAAAGAGAACAATATTTTAGTGAACGACTGCCATTTGATATCTTTAAAAATACCAATTTGTCAAAGCCTTTACCCCCTATCACGCTGGTCACGATTGGTTCTGTCTTTGCAACCAGTGCTGATCATGATCAGCCTGCACATTCGTGCAGTCTGATCAAGATCTGCACTGTTTGCCATTCAGTCAGTATCTTTTTGTAACCATCCCTTATAATAGTTAATGGTGCTGTCCAAACTGAAAGATGGACAAGTTTATTATAGAAATTTAGCAGGTTAAGGGTTAAGTACTTCGTTCGCTTAAAGCATATGCAGACACCTTTCAATAAGTATACATATAAAATCGATAAAAACAGTTATATAGGAAAATATAGAGTAGATTTTTGTTTTTAATCTTTCAGCATTTTATTTTTTTATATATACTTAGTTAATAAAATCGACTAGTATTGCTAAAAGGGACACACAGTTGTGTACTCTGCTTCTGTCAAAAGAGTAATATCTTTGCGAACTGATATTTCTACAATTTATTTATATTCATTTACAAACTCCAACTTCTAAAGCTATTTATGCCAGTGATACGTATAATTAGACTAGCTACTAGACTGATAATACAGAATTTGCCAAACAATTTCAATTTATTTTATGTAATAGTGACAAATGCCAGTCTATTTTAGAGATTTTCTTAGATTACTGATTTGTAATCACTTCAAATGAATCAATTGAATTTAGTATTTTTGGACAGAACATTTGTATAGGACTCCCTATGGTCAGCAAAACGTCACACCTGACTAAAGTGTACTTGTGTCAAAATGTCACGTGATTCAGGTGTAAACAGGTGTTTTTGGAGCTCTAAAAAATCCTTAAATTTGTGATTTAAAAGCTTTCCGAGGAAATATTTTATCAATTATGGACATGTTTAATTCATTTAAGATACATATATTTAAATTGTGATGGATTATGCAGAAAATTGATGGCAAACAGAAAAAAATCAGATAAAAGTAAAAAACGTAAGGTGAGCGACGGTTCAGCGAACAATGGCGGCGATAAAAAATCTGGACGATATACAAATACACCTGAAGAGGTTTGTGTAAGTAGTATACTAAAAGACACTAATTCAGTATTATTTGACAATGATAACAGCAGTACAGTTTTAAATCTTGAGAGTTTGTTTAATTCCGAAGTTGAGGGTACAGATGCCCAGTTGAATAGTTATAATCAAGGCAGTTTGTTTGTCAACATGAGTTCCGACAATGCAGAGGTTCGGGCAGAGGCCAGTGATGCCAAAGAAAACAAATCACAGCCTGATTCACCATCAAATTCGGACTTGATGAAGTGTTTGATGATGATTCACGAGAGGCTTGACATTGTGGATAAACGTTTAGGTACTCTTGAGTCACTTGAGAAAAAAGTTGATAAATTTGAGCTTGAAATTGTTAAAATGTGGAACTATGTGCAAGATCAAACTGTTACATCGAATGAGAGAATATTAAAGGTGGAAGAGAAAACTGAAAGTATTGACTTTAACTTAGGCGTATCAATGTCTCGAATTGTTGAACTGGAAACTCAAAACAAAAATCTGACCAATGACCTACTTTACCAAAAATCTCAAAGCATGAGAAATAATCTTGTGTTTGGTAACATACCAGAGGAGGCCCAGCAGGGTAAATCAGAGGATACGGAAAAAGTGTTGCGTGACTTTTTAGTGGAAAAAATGAAATTCGCAAAGGAATTGGTATCTCAAATTCAATTTGAGAGAGTTCATAGAATGGGTGAAAAAGAGGATAGGAAAATTAGAAAAATGGTTGCAAAATTTACATTATTCAAAGAAAAGGAAATGGTGAGAAAATCATGGAAAGTGCTTGAAAATACTAATTTTTATTTCCATGAACAGTATCCGAAAGAAATTGTTGACAAGAGGCGGAAGCTAACAAAGGCCGCCAAAGAGGCGAAGAAGGAGGGAAAGAGAGCTTGGGTGTCATATGACACTCTTTACATAGATGGACGTGCGCAAAAGGATGAATAGGGATACAGCGGGGGTGGTCTGAGCGTTCTATCTTGGAATGTAAATGGACTTACGGACAATAAGAAATGTAGCCAGGACTTTGTAGATATTATTATAGCAAATGATATCATATTTTTGTATGAAACATGGACATCTAAGTCAAGCAAAATAGATATAGATGGCTATGTAACGCATAACTTTTATCGGAAATTTCAGCATCGTAACTCTAAGCGTGCTAGTGGTGGAACAGCTATTTATTACAAAGACTCTTTAAAAGATGGTATACAAATTGTCCGTAACCATAATGATACTGTTATATGGCTTAAGTTAGATAAGAATTTCTTTCGTGTTGAGAATGACATTTATCTGTGTGCAGTTTATCTGTGGTGCGAAGATTCGCCAGCTTACAATATATGTAACGTAAATCTATTTGATCTAATTCAAAACGATGTGTTTGATTTTGAAAGTTATGGGTCACTGTATATAATTGGAGACTGGAATAGTCGGGTAGGCCTAAGAAACGATTATATTTCTTGTGATATGTATAACGATGTCATAGATGTTGATGATTATATTCCAGATATACCCCTATCTAGGGCCTCACTTGATAGACATTGCAATGCGTTTGGGATTAAACTATTAGATCTTTGTAAATCTACAAATCTGCGGATTGTGAATGGGCGTTTAGGCAATGACCATTGTAACGGTTCTTTTACCTATACGTCTAGACAAGGGTCGTCAGTTATAGATTATCTGTTAACAAATGAATGTAATTTTATGAATATAAAGGAATTTACGGTACATGATTTTAACGAATGGAGTGATCATTGTCCGTTAACGTTCTCGTTATTTTGTAACGTTTTATGTCATGATAATTATACGGAAGAAAATGAGACTTATGTTAAACACACATGGTCACAAGATTTGAGAAATGATTTTCGGTCTGGCCTTATATCGAAACTGACGGAATTAAATACGTTGACAAGAGATGTTGATTTAAATGATAGTACATGCATTGATAGTATTATCAATGGATTCACCTCTATTATACATGATGTTGCTGATCCTTTGTTTAGCAAAAAACATACAAGTCACAAAACTCTAAAATTTATTGATGTATCTATTTCTAAAAATAAAGACTGGTTTGATTATGAATGCATACAAGCGAGACAAGTATATGTTAATGCATTGAATAGCTACAATAGGAATAAAACAAATTATAATAGGGATCAATTTTCTATTTTGAAAAATGAGTATAAAAGGATTGTTAAGCAGAAGCGAAGAAAATACGAATTGAAAAATATAGCCCGTATTGAAAATTTACGACATTCAAATCCGAAGGAGTTTTGGAAGTATTTTACCAGTAAAAGTAAATCTCAGCATAATATAAGTTTAGACACTTTTTTGAAATATTTTTCACAACTTGGAGATGACATATTTAAGGCAAAAAATGAAGAAGCAGAATGTTTTTCAACAAATTATGATTTCAATGATTTGAGTGGATCTGATGAGTTTCTAGATAGACCTATAACTGTAAATGAAATATTGGATTCTGTTAAGACATTAAAGAGGGGTAAATCACCTGGTATTGATTTGTTATTGAATGAATATTTCTTAGAATCTATTGATATTTTGTCGTCACATTTATGTGATATATTCAATTATATTTTAGATAGCGGACATTTTCCTGAAATGTGGACTGAAGGCGTAATTGTACCATTACATAAAAAGGGCAATAAAAGCGATGTCAATAATTACAGAGGAATTACATTAGTTAGCTGCTTGTCGAAATTATTTACAACAATTTTAAATAAAAGGATAATGACATACTGTGAAAAAAATAATCTTATATCTGATGCACAGTTTGGTTTTAGAAAAGGTAAATCGACAGTTGATGCATTGTTTATTCTGTTAACTTTAGTTCAGAAGTATATCAATGAAAACAAACGCCTTTATTGTGTCTTTATTGATTTTAAAAAGTGCTTTGATAGTATATATAGAAATGCTCTTTGGTTAAAGTTGTATAAGAGTGGAATTAGAGGTAAAATGCTCCGCATTGTAAAAGATATGTATGAAAAAGTCAAGTCTTGTGTTAGATTGTGTAGTACCTACTCAGATTTCTTCGAATATGCAGTTGGCTTGAGACAAGGGGAGGTAATTTCACCCATATTATTTTCCCTCTTTGTAGAAGACCTTGAATTATTTCTTCAACAAAATATAAGTTGTGGTCTCACTATAGATGATATTGTACTTATTTTACTTCTGTTTGCAGATGATATGGTTATTTTAGGTAATTCTCCTGAAGAATTGAATCAAACTTTAGATTTATTAAATAATTATTGTAAAAAATGGAGTTTGGAAGTAAATACCGATAAAACAAAAGTTGTGGTATTTAGAAAACGGGGTGGTTTATTGCCAAATGAGGAATTTTATTACAACGGTAATAAACTTGAAATTTTGAATGATTTTAATCATTTGGGTACTATATTCAACTATACAGGTAGCTTTGTACTTAACCAAGAGCACCTTGTTGGAAAAGCATTAAAGGCCTTAAATTTATTACTTGTTAATTGTAATAAATACCAGTTAAAACCTAAACTTTTGTGTCAGTTGTTTGATTCATTCGTTGGATCTATTTTAAGTTACGCATCAGAAATATGGGGGTTTAGCAAATCAAAGGAAATTGAGAGAATACATTTAAAATTCTGTAAAAGGATATTAAAGGTTAAGACAACTACATGTACAAATGCCGTATATGGGGAACTTGCACGATATCCCCTTTATATTATGAGATACGTTAAGATTATTAAATATTGGTTTAAATTAGTAAACACTGATAACATAATATTGCAGCATGTATATAGACTTGCATATAATGACTGTTTGGTTGGTAAGATTAACTGGTTGTCAAAGGTTAAAAAACTATTATCGGATTATGGTTTTACGTATGTTTGGGAATCACCCGATACTGTATGTGATAAGAAATTTGTTTCATATTTAAACAACGTGTGATTGATTGCTTTGTCCAAGGCTGGTATGTTGGCAAGCAAAATAGTTCTGTTTTAGAATTATACAATAATGTTAAATGTGTTTTTGAGTATGAAAACTACTTGGACATCTTACCTAGTAATCTAAGAAGTTATTTAACCAAAATAAGGCTGTCCTCTCACTCTCTGAGAATTCAAACAGGCCGGTATGGTATAATGAGAAGCGAGAGAAATCAGCGTTATTGTATATATTGCGATAAGCATGACATTGAGGACGAATATCATTTCATTTTGATTTGCCCATGTTACTCTGATTTGAGAAAATTGTATATTAAGAAATATTACTATATTAGACCGAGCATGTTTAAATTCATTGAACTATTAAGAACTGATAAGAAAGCAATTTTATCAAACTTAGCAAAATATATTAAACACGCTATGACTTTGAGAACATCTGTTACTTATATATAGCAGCCCATCCTCTCAGAAGTTTAGAGCAATATTATTATAATTATAATCTACACTTGTTGAAATGTGACTTTATTATATGTATTGTATTTGTAAATTTGTTTTATGATGATGTGCCTGTGGTACAAGTCAAATAAAATATCTGTTCTGTTCTGTTCTGTTCTGTCAAAATACTTGTGAAATTGGACGGCAATATTCACAATTTTGAAAACAGAAATTAAAAAATGAAATATAATTGATAGTCTAGGAGCTAGTCTAACGTATGATGTATAAATAATTCGATAATAAGAAAAGTCTGAATAATAGATACTTTTGGTTAATGTTTAGGTACTGGCATTTACAGGCATACGTCAAACACAATTATTGAACATTATGAAACTGAACTTTTTATCACACAATCGTCTTTTTTCAAGATTCTAAAACTGTTTGGCCTTCCTTAGAAGTCTTTAATTCATGGAACATTAAAAACTTTTTCATTTGTAAGAATGTTTATGTTTCTATCTATTGCCGTTTTTAGCTCATCTGATTTTTTGAAAAAAAATGATGAGTTATTGTCATCACTTGAGCGGTTGTCGGCGTCGGCGTCGGCGTCGGTGTCGGCGTCGGCGTCGGCGTCTGCGTCGGCGTTGCCTGGTTAAGTTTTATGTTTAGGTCAGCTTTTCTCCTAAACTATCAAAGCTATTGCTTTGAAACTTGGAATACTTGTTCACCATCATAAGCTGACCCTGTATAGCAAGAAACATAACTCCATCTTGCTTTTTGCAAGATTTATGGCCCCTTTTGTACTTAGAAAATATCAGATTTCTTGGTTAAGTTTTATGTTTAGGTCAACTTTTCTCCTAAACTATCAAAGCTATTGCTTTGAAACTTGGAATACTTGTTCACCATCATAAGCAGACCCTGTACATCAAGAAACATAACTCCATCTTGCTTTTTGCAAGATTTATTGCCCCTTTTGGACTTAGAAAATCAGTTTTCTTGGTTAAGTTTTATGTTTAGGTCAGCTTTTATCCTAAACTATCAAAGCTATTGCTTTAAAACTTGCAACACTTGTTCACCATCATAAGTTGACCCTGTATAGCAAGAAACATAACTCTGTCCTGCTTTTTGCAAGATTTATGGCCCCTTTTGGACTTAGAAAATATCAGATTTCTTGGTTAAGTTTTATGTTTAGGTCAACTTTTCTCTTAAACTATCAAAGCTATTGCTTTGAAACTTGCAACACTTGTTCACCATCATAAGCTGACCCTGTACAGCAAGCAACATAACTCCATCCTGCTTTTTGCAATAATTATTGCCCCTTTTGGGCTTAGAAAATCATTTTCTTGGTTGAGTATTATGTTTAAGTCAACTTTTCTCATAAACTATCAAAGCTATTGCTTTAAAACTTGCAACAGTTTTTCACCATCATAAGTGGACACTGTACATGAAGAAACATAACTCTGTCCTGCTTTTTGCAAGAATGATGGCCCTTTTTAGACTTAGAAAATCATGGGTAGGACAATATTTCTATTACACAAAAAAAATCAGATGAGCGTCAGCACCCGCAAGGCGGTGCTCTTGTTGATAATACGGTCTGTCCAAAGGTCTTTTGGAAGCATAGATCGAAACTAAGCAAAATGATAGCCAAAACATGAGATAATGAAACGTGCAGCAACCCTCCTGCGTCTTAGCGCTGGCTTAAGCGGAGTTCTATTATAACTTTAAGTGTAAATACCAGTAAGACGAAAATTGTAATCTTCTGGAAGAACAAGAGATGGCTTAGAAATGCTGGAGATTTTTACTTTGAACAATGTCATAATGTTTTAGAAGTTGTAGATGTTTTTCTTATCTTGGTGTGCATTTTTCCTTTAATTATAAGTTCGGCCGAACTAAATCATATTTAATAGATCAAGCTAGAAAAGCAATGTTTGCTGTTATTATTATTACAAAATCAAGTAAATTGTGTTTACCTATAGCTACTGTATGGATCGGAAGTGTGGAGAATTGAGCAAATCACGTTGTTTAGATAAATTTCAATAAAAGTATTTCAAACATATTTTGAATATGAAGTCCACGCCAAATTGTATGTTGTATGGGTGGTGTGTGTGTGTGTTGGGAGGGGGGGGGGGGGGGGGGGGGGGGGTAAAATATGTCTGACATGGTATAAAACCGCATATATATTTACTATCTTTATTTATTTATTTTATTTGGGTTTTACGGCGCACCAACACAGTATAGGCTATATGGCGCCAAACAGGACTACATATTTTGGTTTCACATCTCATTTACATCGGAATAAAAGCATTAGGTATGGAATCAAAATTTGCATACCTGCTGGAATCACAGAGTTGCAGCAAAACCAAGTGTTACGACCATATTAGTCGCCTCTTACGATCATGCAAGGGTAAGGCAGTGGTTCAAATTCTTTTCATGCACAGATCGTCCCAGAACTACATGGGGCTAGAGTAAGTAATGTGAAATGTATTTAACTTAATTAAATATATAAATTAATTGTGTGTAGAGTTAAATTCATTTTTAAATATCATGTAGTAACAGTCGATCGTTAAAATATCTAGTTCTTTAGCGGCTGTACACATTTATCCTGTATTTAACTATATACTTGTACACAGTATGTATTGTTTCAACCCTTAGCCTGCTGGCGGCAGATGATTCTGCCTTTGCGACCAGTGCAGACCAAGATCAGCCTGCACATCCGTGCAGTCTGATCATGATCTGCACTGTTCGCTATTCAGTCAGTAAATTTTCAGTGAAAACCCCTTTGAATAATAAATGGTACTGTCCAAATTGAAAGAAGGACCAGTCCATTATAGAAATATAGCAGGGTAAGGGTTAAACCTAATGCGTAGTACTGTAAATCCACAAAGGTTGTTAATTCTATAACTATTCACTTAAACAATATGTAGAGACTATACGAAATTTGGGTCTAATATTCATTCAGGTATTACTCGTATGTCAGATGTTTACCGTGGTTCTCTGGCAGAAGTTTGTATCTGGTACTATGTTGATCCTTTGATGAATGAGACTGAGTTTACATATATTTTATCTTGTTATAATTAGATTTATATCAAGAAGGATATTGAATTAATACTTCTCTACAAATCATTCAAATTGTGTAAACAGCGTTAGAAGATACCTTTGCACTAATACCGGATGTCAATGTTATAAAACCTTGTCTGTAATCACAATGTTAGATAAGTTAAATTGAATGCTTATCTCATTTTGATTTAATTATAAATCATAAACTTACAAAAATATAATCATAAACAGGTGTTAAATTTAATTATATATAAAATTTTCAATCATTTCAAATAATCCATCCATTGTTTAGAAGAATAAAAGAGACTTATGTGCATGGGTAACTAGTATTTATTATATACATCATCTATAGTTATAAATATAGGTACTTATCATTTCGGAACACGTGCCAGTTGAGCAGATAACAACACGTTTGTTTTTTTATAACACATTTATCGTCCATACAATAATTATAGGTTATTAGATTTGTATCGAGAAATATACATTAGTTCTGCAGCGGAAATAATGCGCCTTTAGGAGCGCAGTATTATTCTGTGAAAGATCGAGTGCATATTTCTCGATGCAAATCTAATAATCTTTTCATATGACATACACATCTATACTTACAATTGTTTTATAAATGATATAAATATGTTCTTAAATCAGAATATAATTGAAAATATCGTCGTTAAAGAACTTTTAAGCGCGGCGACATACATGAAACTGACGTCACAAATGATGTCAATCATATTGATAGTCAAACTAAACATGTTCATATCTCATCATTATTTATCGTGTATGATTACACAACTACATAACAATAATGCCCACACATTGTATTTTTTTCAAACACATTATTTGTTTCCAGAGTCTGACTGACTGGGCTACACTGATAAATTCGCAACTGCTTACAAAAACGAAAGAACAAAATGCACAAATGTACATGTAATTTAAACGGTTGTGACGGTCTTACCATGACTTATTATTTCTTTTATGAAATATAGATTTATTTCGCTACTTTACCTAACTTTTACGCTATCCTATCTATGTATCAGTTGTAATGGTATAAATGAAACATACATTGTTAATCAAGAGCTGACATCACAATGCTTGATTTCAAAGTCTTTTTCATTTGTTCCCAGATAGGCAAGCAATAAATTCAAGACAATGACACTTCCGTGAACAAATGTGGGCTCTAACTTTGTCCACACGACCACATGCAATAAATGTTGTTTCTACGGAAGCATAAGAGCGCCAAATCTTTCCTACATTTAAGAGAGCAAACGTTGTCTTACCGAAACATGTACCTTGAGGATTTAAAATGTATACAGTTGGCAAGCACTTTGACGTGCGGAGTCGCATGGCAAATGTTACCATTTTGGCAAGTTATAAAGTGTATTTGTGACCATAAATAAGTATTTAAATACGCACAATTAAACGTACATACAGGCCTAGAATGACAAGTGCTGAACGCAAACGAAAACTGAACTTTGGATCGATGATTGACATTTTGTTCACATTAAGTAGCACAATTCACTGTGTTGTGTTTGTTCTTCAGAATTTCCACATATTTCAAATTCGATAAACCGTCTCATTGATACCTTGTTTCGTGTTAAAAATTATTCGTTTGTATGACCATAAGAATTTAATCAGTTAATTAATATATTCTGTTCTTCTTGAAAAAAATAAACCCTTTACTAACAACCATAGCCGCATTATTCGCAAGGTATTATTTGCGGTGTAGGTTTTTTTATTTATATATATTTTTTTTATCTATTTATTTTTGAAATTTTAAACTTTGTAACATTATTATTGCCCCATGTGGTTCTGGGACGATCTGTGTATAAAAAGAATTGGAACCACTGCCTTACCCTTGCATTATCGTAAAAGGCGACTAATAGGGTCTTAACACTTGGTTTTGCTGTAACTCTGTGATTCCAGCAGGTATGCAAATTTCGATTCCATACCTCATGTTTTTATTTCGATGTAAATGAGATGTGAAGCCAAAATTTGCAGTCCTGTGACCTATACTGTGTCGGTGCGCCGTAAAACCCAAATAAATAAATAAATTGTAACATTATTTGAATCTCATACTAGTATTATCTTGATTCATTAATATCCAGTCTATAAAAGTTAGCATTTAAATATTCAATACGCGTTAATTTCACAGTAAAATATTTGAGAAGCCAGCCATTTCTCCAACAAGAACTGGACAGCAAAGAATACGTTTTTACCAAACCAATTAGTAATACACAGATATATCTAGTTCTATTTATTTTTATTGCTTTTATTGTTTCGGGAAGTAAGTATTTCCAAGGAAGATAAGGTAAAGTGAAACGTAGACACAGTTAATGCAGTGATTGTAAGATACCATATAACAGTCTAATTCTATTTTACCGCATCCGCCGCGAGGCGCTAAATAGATATAAAGAGAAGCTCCGCCAAAGCTGAGAATAAAGATACCTTAAGTCTTTTGTCTTGACAGAAATCATAATTTCAGTGATGCAAAATCTGCATCTTCTGCATGTACTGCTATTGAATAGCAATAAAGCATTTGTTTCGTGTTGCAACATAACAGAAGTTATGAAATGAAATCAAAATGCGCTAACGCTATACTAACATAGAACGTGTAAAAAGCTCCAAAATGGATATAATGCTAATGAAAGATATCGAATGTCCACGAAATATTAGCGTTGTTTTATGACGTTGACGTCATTTCCTTTTGAAGTTTCCTTTATGGGGTGCCGAAAAAGTATGATAATCCTTCATGTAAGCAGACTATTTCTAAAGATATGCAAAAGAAACAGTAAAAACCAGACAAAAACAGCAGCTTATGCCAGAATACAAGTTTAATTTTTCTTTGTTTCGTTCAACTTAAAAGGAAATAAACTGACTTCATCATAAGCATTTAGTCCCCCTATATTACAATAAGGTTTGCTTAATTATAAAAATCTAGTCACTGTACCATATACTGAAATGGTTGAAATATGGCATAATAATATGGATATATGCTGGACGTGTACAAGCCTCGTAGAGATTTAAGGTCGGTAAATAGCCCAGTGTCGTTGGTTATTCCGAGGAGTCGAACAGTAAAGTATGATGACAGAAGTTTCAAGCATGCAGCTCCAAAGCTTTGAAATGCCCTCCCAGCAAGCATCATAGATTCAAGCTCACTGTCTGCATTTAGAAAAACCCTGAAAACACACCTCTTTCACACATGTCATATAAAATAATAAAATCTAAAATACTGTTGAAAAATGGCGTTAAACCCAAAACAAACAAACAAACAAACAAAAATAAAATAACAGGATTGTTTCGTGTTGATAAAGGGATTGCTCTCCTTTAATTAACTCTTTCGCTGCCAATTTTCTAGGAAAACAAGCTTTCCAGTGCCAAATATATTTCCATAAATATAATAAAATTGAGTATTTATCTTTGAAACTGTCTTGAATTAGTATTTGTGGGTATTTTATTATAAAACTTTGGGAACATAGTGTATATAGACTATTGTGTAACATTTGACCTTCAAGTGACTGTAAATTGAACAAATGACCTTGACCGTGACCTTGACCTACCAGTTTTTGAATTTTTTGGGTAAAATATTGTCATGTCACATAAAAAATAATGTTTCAAAACTTAAAAATAACCAAATAATCCCGGACATCTAATTTACACTTTTTGAACATTTAGAGTCTGTTTTTTTTACAGATAAAGCATAATATAAGATAGAAATAACCCAAACTTTCATGCTCCAAATAAGAAGCGGTTCGATTCCAAAAAATAAGTAATTTACAGAAATTATTTAAAATTGAGTATTTATCTTTGAAACTGTCTTGAATTAGTATTTGTGGGTATTTTGTTATATAACTTTGGGAACATAGTGTATATAGACTATTGTGTATCATTTGACCTTCAAGTGACTGTAAATTGAACAATTGACCTTGACCTACCGGTTTTTACATTTTTTGGGTAAAATATTGTCATGTCACATAAAAAACAAATGCTTCAAAACTTAAAAATGATCCTGGACATCTAATTTAAACTTTTTGAACAATCAGAGCCAGTTTTATACAGATAAAGCTTATAAAGATAGAAATAACCATACTTTTAGGCTCCAAATAAGAAGCGGTTAGATTAAAAAAAAATTTACAGAAATTATTCAAAATTTGGTATTAGCTTGACCAAGATCTTATACATTGTTATACTAGTATTGGTTATTATGTTGCTAGGAAACTTTGAGGACAAAGTCTATATACACTACTGTGTTACATTTAAGCTTCATGTGACTGTAGTCTGAACTTATGACCTTGACCTTGACCTTAAATTTCCAGAATGTACCAATTTTTCTCAATTTCAGTCAAGCCATTGGTGCTCTCATAGATCAAAAGCTGTTATAAAACTTTCAACTGATGCGGCACACTTGATATAGACATTTTGAGTATTTAGATGTGATTCTATAAACATAAAAACACAAATAATGACAGAAGTCAATTTTTATACTTCCAGTAATAAACAGCTGAAGTGGACAAAATACAGAAAAGCGTAAATTTTACTTTTACAAAGATGCTAATTGTTAAAGTTTTTAACTGAGCTATTGTACATGTTCAATACATGATTAGATCCATAAAATCTTAGTTAGAGTCACAAAACTTCTATGCTAGTCATTTCATATCAATAGATGACCATTTAAGAATGGTTTTTAGTCATGTCACCTGTCAGTTAGTGTATGTAATGTGATTTAACGTTGAGCAAAATTTACGGATTACTATTCCTTTTAATCTTTTACCAATATATTTGTATGTATGCATTCTTTAATGTCTCTGTAAAGCACTTTTGAACGCACATATTTTGTATGAAATGAGTGCTACATAAATGTGGTATACTACTATTACTACTACTACTACTACTACTACTAATAATAATATCCGGAATTAGCATTTTATACATTAATCTATATCATTCATGAAATGCAGTTTAATAAAACTTGCTTATATATAGATGCACATTTATGATACACTCTTAGTCCTGATTGATAAAAGATGTAATTTATAAATAGTTCACATTTAGCTTTTTTAGTTACTCGGCAGTTTATTCATTTATCTTCTGTTTCAGTCATGAGAAATAGTACATCAGTTGTTTGTCACAACTCAAGTTTTATATATTTACTGTATCTGAATCCAGGTGATTACTGTATTTCATAATTAGTCAGCTATAAATACATTTTTGTAAACTGTCTGACATTTGTATTCAATTGTATGTGGTTGCTGAATTGGATGGCATCATCAAAACATACTCGGTGATTAATTATGCACATTGAAAGGATGTAATTAATTAGTACGTATCATTATATAGACTGGCATCAGTCGTTAGAGTCATAAATGTAAAACACTTGGCCATAAAATCAATCCTCTTTGATAGCACTTTCTGAAAAAAAAATTATAATATCTCTTACCTCTGACTCTAACGTGTTGAGATGAGCCTAGAGAGAAAATGGTTTTCTTCAGTGTCAGTATGAATGGAGAAAGAATAAACTTTATCACAGATAACTTGATCTCAACAGACTTTGTAAGTTTAATCATTATAGTCAATCTGTATTTAATGACACCGGTTTAGTTGTTAAATAAGTGGGCGTAATAATACTGCTTAGATACAGAAGTAAAGACTGCGATTTATTTTTTTTTATGTACACTTTTGTTTCCCCCCTTTTTCACATTGTTTTAATTGGTTCAGTGTTGCATACAGAAGTCATTATATCTCCGAAACGACAAAATCGGTAACGTTTTAACGGCAGCTGATTTAGCAAACCATTTAACGTCACATCATGGGTAATGTCTGGTACATGTAAATGCACGTATAGTGTACGCGACGTATTCATAATAGCTAATGGAGCTTTGTGACTTCTTTAATATTCCACATCTGCGCATAAGTAAGTAAATGTAAATGCACAAATGCACAGGTCAGTTTATCTTAAAATATTTGCGATGCTACGTAACCATTGTCATTTTTATAAGTGCTTTAGAGCATGTAAATATGTACTTCATACGATTATTACAGAAATATTGCTGCATACATTTCCAGTTAATCTCATACAGTGTTGATGTAAATGTAAATCTTACGTCAAGCATTATATTTTTGAATTAACACTTAGATTAGTATCAAAAAGAAATTTGAAAGAAAATGCTACACTTTTGATTGGCTACAATTTTTCATAGAATAATACTTGTGTGTGATGTTAAAAGGGATACTTGTTCACCAGTACCAGATTTGAAAACCTTGTCTGTAATCATTTAATTAACGTAATCAAATTCATTAATTCATCTTCTTTGTTATCATTTATCTTACTCAAATTCACAGATCCATCTGATAAATATTTTTCAAGCAAAACAAATATTACTCATGAACCTGTCTTAACTGCCTCCTACATTAAACAACCACTTGCATTAAACGGTCCGTCAGCTTGCATACTAAATCGACTTTTTGTTCTATTTTCAACTTGGCTCCCTCGGCCTCGCTATTTCAAACAAGTTTGACTGTAATTATTTAAAGTGTCAAGCATGAGTTTTCAAAATAAAATCAGGAACAGGTGTACTTTCAATCTTTTATTTATATGAAGCTCCGAGGTAGTACGATGATCATTTTGTAAGCGAAATATCTATAACAGTTGCAAATATCATTATTGTAGTTTAAAAGGCTTATCAATCGGAACATAATGTGTTCAGAGCAGACATGATTTATCTTTATTTGTTAAAAACGTAAAATTCAGCCCTTCTAATTTCGATAAAAAAACAAAAACAGATAGTTCAGTCTTTGTAGTTTAACAGATTTTATCTTGACCACTACCCTCTGCCACACTGAAAAGCTAGTGTACCATGGCTATAGAATTTCATCACTCATTTGTTGAAACTTAAGTGTATAAATGAGCCGTGCCATGGGAAAACCAACATAATGGGTATGCGACCAGCATGGATCCAGACCAGCCTGCGCATCCGCGCAGTCTGGTCAGGCTCCATGCTGTTCGCTTTTAAAGCCTATTGGAATTGGAGAAACTGTTAGCGAACAGCATGGAGCCTGACCAGACTGCGCGGATGCGCAGGCTGGTCTGGATCCATGCTGGTCGCAAACCCACTATGTTGGTTTTCCCATGGCACGGCTCAAATGTATTTTTGCCGTACTAAGCATCGCTTTACAACAATGTTGCAATACTTCAGTTATCATAGCATCCCTCCAAACCAGAACCCCTGAATACCGGAAAACCCCTAAAACTGAACGAATTTGGTCTCCCGAAATTTGGTTTTTCCTATTCCATTAGAAAAATACTCCTGTTAACCGGAACCCCTCTATTTATCAACAAAATTATTACCCTAAAAAAAAAACAATTTTAAAATACAATCTTAATTTTGGCACTTTCTTTTTACCATAATTACAAAAACATATTCTGTTTGGTAATATATGATCATAAAATATTTAATGGTGTTGTTTCATACAGTAACTAAACAAAATCAGGATTTTCAATGAATTAGGTTGCTTGGTAACAGAATAACTATTCCTAATATAGCACACAATATATGGAAAAAACCCGTTTAAACCGAAAACCCCTCTAAACCGAACATTAAAACTAGTCCAGAGGCTGCTCGGTTTAGAAGGGCCCGCAGTCTATGAGATTTCTTCTCTACAAACCACCTTACATCATTATCTACATTAACTGTATTGTTCAATTATTCCATTGACGTTAGATTTACAAGAGTTAGATTTATTTGCTCGTTTGTATTATAAATAATGTTGCATAATAAGGCACTCATTGTGTTGTCTCATTATATGCAGGTCTTCTTTTACACGGAAGCCAGTCTTCGGTTTGATTGAAATGCTATTGTAAAGACACGAGAATGTCAAATATGACATTGTTAAGTCATGGTATTGAAGAAACATGACATTTCATCATTTGAGCGCATATTTATTAAGTCAGTCCTTAATTGTCATAGGCGAAAAATGAGAACAACCGTCTAGACAAAATCTTTGGTGGTCAAACGCTGATTAAAAAGCGGCATTCTGGATACAATCTTTTGTGGTCAGACACTAATAATGTAGCAACAAGGCGAATGATTGACATAGGCATCCTCTAGACGCTTCAGGCCGATGTTAGATATCACATTAAAACGTCCAAGAGAAAATGATTGCATTTTCTACAATGTTTTGTGTAACATTCGCGTTATTTTTAAGATATTTTGATAAAACTTATTCTGACATTATCTTCAAGGTTACAAAGGCCAGAGTAAAACCTAAAAGGCGTCAGAGCCTCTTCAGAACTTACGAAACATCATTTAGCGAAAGACAAGTCCTTCTTAATTAGCGCATTGTCAATTTAGAACATTTAACAGAAATGTATGATAATAAACTGTCCAGGTAATAAGTAAGATCAAACGTCATCAATGTTAAATCTCACATAATTTGACAAGGTATTTTTACGAGTATTGTTCTTTCTACCGTTATGTATATACACATCTTGAGTAGCTAGATATACAAATGCAATTACAATTCTAAATGTAAATACGGTACAGTTTTGTTAAGCAATATAATAAAAGTTTGTTTTACAATCATATTAAGCAAATTCACTACAGAATTTAGGGATGATACGCCCCCGGAACCATCCCCCACCCTGACTTCGTTTCTGTCTGTACAATATAAAGCTGAATCCACGTAAATTTCTGCTCACGCCGTTTGCACAACATCAATAATAATTACTAATACCAGGGCATGGGATGTAATATTCTAATGCCTTTTGGAATTTTTCTGCTCGTTTTCCCTAGCACATGCACAAGTATTTGGGTGAAATTTAATAGCACAACACTTAATCTGGCTTCCCAAGCATAATTATATATTCGATATAACTTGTACAGCAGTGAATATATTAAAAAAAATTCTTTGTTTCCGGTAACATACTAAAAATATTAGGGTAGGTAGGTCGGAAAAAATGTTTTTTTTTTTATTAAGGGAGACTTTTCGGAAATTATTTTTGTGTCAAAAAATGAATACAAATAATGGGGTTATGTCTTTAGAGCATCAGGAAGTTGATTTCTAACATTACTGACTGTGGTTAAAGCATAAAAACTGCAGTTTGGCAACTTTTTGTCAAAAAGTTGAAAACATTATTCTCCAAGTCCATAAAAGCATTTAGGGTCGTGCCAAGAATTTAGGGTAGGTCGGGATACCGGAAACAAAGAATATTTTTACGTCCTATGAAATTGAAAGCTTGAAAAGGTGTTCTCAATTTATGCTCGCTTCAGTCGCCGATCAAGATTACATAACACTTATCCTGGCAACAAACCAATAAGACCCTTCTCATTATTAAAGGAACTGAATACTCCAATGCAAATAAAAGCTAGAAGCATGAAAATACAGTTAACATTTACGAAACAAAATTAAACTTACAACAATCCAAACATAACAGTCTGGACACGTCCGTCTGCCATTCCCAAAATACATTTAATCGACTCATTTCATTTTACCCTTTTAAACTGGCCAATAATTTGTAGGTATACGTGTGTTTTAACGGATAATAAATTAGGACAGACTTGTAAAATGGTGTATTTCGTGTTACTTTTAAAAGAGATATAAATTGATAAGATTAGCTTTGTTTTCAAGATGAGAGACCTGTTTCGAATCATATACTTTATATTGCATTAGTAAATATTTCCGTGTGGGAGTGAGTCTATTCCCTGGTTGAACACGTGCAGAATTAGCTACTAAAAGGTGCATGTACTGTATATCAAAATGGCAGAAAGATCCAACTATTTGTGTGTAAATCGCAAAACTCATCTTGTATTTGACTTCGTGTATGATATTTAAAAGCCATACGATCTTCTTATTCCCTTTAAGATGAACAGTTATGCTGCTGAAGTTATCAAAATGTAATATTAAAATACAATACCCGATTCCTTTTGTCGATCAGAATCTATACAATACCTATAGCACATGGAAATCATAGAAAACTGATATAAATTTAACTGATGCCTATCTTTATATGTTTACGCAACATTATCTAAATGAATTTAATTAGTGCGTCTGCGCTCTTCCAATATGTCTATTGTTCTTGCTTATAAGTAAGTAGTATTGCTAATAACTCACAAGAATTCATTTTGAAAATAATGTCGTAAATAAAATGCCATTCCTAATTCACTTTGGTCCAATATATAAAATTCATCCAGTATTAGCTTTGATACAATTTAATTATATAAAGCATCCATAAGAAGCTTTGAGGCAATATAAACAATAAAAATCCCATCAAATTATGGCTTTGGGACAATATAAAGTATTACATCCGATAGAAAGAGGTAATGGTATGATCGGGACAATTATCGTAAACAATCATAAAGTTCTACTCATAGCGTAGACTGGAATATTGCAATCAGAAAAGAGAGGAACGTTAATCAGCTTACAGTTCAATCCGTTATCTCTTTATGAAAATTGGCGGATTTCATTATGTCAGAAAATTAGAATTTTCGAATTCATCTTTTTTTCGTAGTAATCTTTTACATTGAATGTAGATTAATTGTTCCAACCACACGCTGTCAGGTAAGAATAGCTTACATCCCTTGATTTAGTTTCTAAACACTAATTCAACATCTCTCGAACACTGGCTGACCTAAACATAGTTATTGTTCTTCTACATTCGCTTTTGAGCTATTTGAGAGAACAAATACATTTATAAAACACTACATTCACACTTAGATAAGATATCCATAGCTGGAGTTTTTTTTAATCAAATTTTACATAAGGGAATTATTAACCCGATATGGAATATGTCGAGTCCGTATGCAATGTCTCTTAACTAGTAGCATTACCGTCAGTAGTAGAGGACAAGACAAACACATTTATTATATACCTGTATAAATTCTGTCAAAAAAAAAACAAACCAGCTTTCATTTCACAAGGAAATACGAACAGGCTGAAAATATCCTGTATTGTACCTTCCAAAATCCCGTATTGTACCTTCCGTATTGTATGTTGCCGAAATCGTGGTTCAAGCATTTGTCAAAATGAACACCGTTTAAGCAACAAAAAAACAAACAAACAAAAAACAAAAACAAACAAACCCAAAACAGCAGAGCTTCAAGCTTTTTACGCTGTAGATTTGGAGCCATAAAATATGGGGGTCTCTGTGACACATTTGTAAGACTTATATACACGGGCAATGAGCGTTTAGAGTGATTTTGATTTTCTGAACAACAAACCGAGCATGGAATATTTCAGGTACCGTCAAGTAAAGAATGTAGTTAGATTTAATTAAACGGTGATTAATCAACTCCTTATGCTGCTATGATATAACATGCAATAAAAAATTATCGGCATACTAGTATTTCACAATGTTTTCACATGTGCATAGGTTAAAGCCCCACTGGGACCAGAATTTGTTTTTCCTATATTTCTTTTTATTCTAGAAAGTTTTTACTTTTTCAAGATTTATTATTGAGTTATTGTATAAAAGTTAAAAGATTTCATTTTATAGGTGATTTCTTGCTGTTTAAAGTGAATTGATATATGAAATAGAAGGGTGCAGAGTTTGACATCTTTAAAAATACTGAGCTACATGCGGTAAAAATTACCTATTTTGCCTTTACTCTTAAGATTACATATTTTGGAAGAAATGTAGGTAGGATTTACTTCAGTCTGCCCCAAGATTATTTTTGAAATGAAGTGAGCAAATTTAAAACAGGCCCACAGGACTCGATCTTAATTTTTCAATGTTGGATTTAGAAATTTGTCTCATTAAATCCTTTTACTTGAGGCATACTAGAACAAAATGATAATCACAGTTTTCTATTTTGTGTTTTACAATAGAATGCAACCAAGAAGAATAATAGCAGACTCGGTTTGACTGATTCTGTTCATGAGAGGTAACTGGTTTTGAACATTTGAAATATTCACCATTAGGTGGGTCATACCTTAAGTGTTTCTAGAGTGCTAGAGTTAGTGGAACACTAGACACCGTTGGCTTTATTATGAAACAGACAATTCAAAACATATTATCTGAAGAGGAAAGTTGCCTAATTAAAATGTTGGTATATGTTCGTAGTGAAAATAGTCTGCACAGAGTGGGATTCCGGTATCTCTATTTCTAGAGTTAGTGGAACACTAGACACCGTTGGCTTTATTAGAAACAGAAATTCAAAATCACATTATCTGAATGGACAATAGATGCCCAAAATATAAAATGTTGTTCATAAGGTTCGTTGAATTGAAATATTTTCACATAGGTGGGTCTCCTAAGGTTTCTCATTCTAGAGTTAGTGGAACACTAGACACCGTTGACTTTATTATGAAACAGACAATTCAAAACATATTATCTGAAGAGGAAAGTTGCCTAATTAAAATGTTGGTATATGTTCGTAGTGAAAATAGTCTGCACAGAGTGGGATTCCGGTATCTCTATTTCTAGAAATAGTGGAACACTAGACACCATTGGCTTTATTATGAAACAGACAATTCAAAATATATCATCTGAAGAGGAAAGTTGCCTAATTAAAATGTTTGTATCTGTTCGTAGTAAAAATAGTCTAAACAGAGTGGGATACTGATATCTCTATTTTACTCAAAGATGGTTTTCTGTGTAAAGGTCTGTTTGTTTTTGCATAAAAATTGAATTGATATTAACCAAACGGTTGTTCCTAAAAGTCATGACATGTCATAATGATCCTTTTCCAATCTGATAATAAGGATTTGAAAACAGACATTAGAAGATAAACGGTAAGGATAGATTAAGTCTAGAATTGATAACAAAAACATATATAAAGAAACTCAGGCACGATGTCATTGTTCTGATGTTGAAAAGGTTTCGGAAATAATACAGCTTAATGTTAAGAGTGTCAGATTTAAAAAAGATAATAGATAAGGGTAGATTTCTCGGAAGCACAGAGCACCACAAACACAGCCTCAGAGCCATGTATTTGCAAAGAAGGCCCACAACAACAAAATAGCTGTAACAGAAAAAATATTTAAGACGGGTTGCTTCAAACCTAACTTCAACATGACGCATGGTTTTCAAATCTTTATCAGATAGGCAAAGTGATCATTATGAAATTTCATGACATTTTGGTTAGTTTTTTATGCTAAAACAAGGTTGCAATGTAGTGTCGGGTTTTTGAAAGAGCGATCCTTTTTCTTTGATAGAAACACATGGCGTTGCTTCAATCTAAGCATTTTCACTTAGTTTCAAATTGCATTCCAGAGCGGCTTGTCTTACGCCAGTCAAAACTATTATCTGCTGCCATAATGCGAATGACTGACACAGGCATTGGATTTCATCTCTTCCGTAATACCAACATACCTGCATGTTTTCATGAATCATGCCCTTGCGCCATGTTGAAGTTAGGTTTTGATAATGTATACTTTGATGCCAAGAACGGGTTAACTGGAAACTACGTTTGCGCCATTTATTCTTTTTTTTTTCGGAATACATGTATTTGCGCATTCTAAAGCACAGTGATCAGTTATAGAAGTATGTAAAGCCTGGGGAAAATACCAGCCAAAATTGTAATTTCAAGTAAATTTATACTAGTAAAAAGCAAAGGCATTTATTTGCCACGAGTAAAAAATATACATTCTAATATGCTTGCCTCTGCTAAAACACTCTTACGCTAGAATGACGTCACATTAACGTGCGGTGACGTCAAAGTTTTTGTTGCGACCAAGGAAGAGCGCTTCTATATTTTATCTATTGTTTTAGATTAAGGGCATATTAGAATCGAAATAATTTATAGCACACGCGTGTTTTAACACTATTTATACACTCGGGTGGTGATACGTCGTTCAAATAATTTCACGAGGGCTGCGCCCTCGTGAAATTATTACGCCCGACGTATAACCATCCATCGTGCATAAATAGTGTTAAAGCACTCTTTTGCTAAAAATTATTTCTTAATTCCAGTACATACAGTTACAACGTTAATGGATTCGCACGAACGTAGGGTTTTTGTTCATATTTCAAAGATTTTTATCTTTATGTTTTATGTGTTGTAAAATGTTTATATTTACTGTAAAAATAAAATCAGTTAAAATGTTCTCGTTCATAATGTACGCGCAGGTAATATGTTGAACTCGATTCCTTAAAAGTAACAAAATGAAACATTGCTTTTTATCATAATGTCCAATCATGATAAGCGGTCACTATAACTTCAATGGATATCGCATAAAGTAGGTTACAGTCTGTATCTTATACATTCAGTGACCAGAAATCATAGAGTGGCTAAAACTGTCAGAGGAAATAATTATTTTTTATCAAAACATTATTTACTGTTTTTTTTCATAGTTGTTGCTTCATTCATGAGAGATGGATATATCAATATGTGAATTCATAATAACGAGACAAACATGGACGCTCAAATATCACCTTCGTCTGGTTACCTGTCGTTTTTATAGGGGACATGAGCTGGCTGTAAAGGCCGCATTTTGTGTTGTCAAGATAAATCGAAAGATCTGCCCTATCCTAAATCATGTAACCTTGCGAATTTGCAAAAGCTGTTCTACTTAAGACTTTTTGCTGATATTTATTTTGTTTCATTTGTTAAAGATGGGTAAGGCTAAAAGTAGTTTTTTTTTTTTTAGTTTCTTGACATATGATAACATATATCAGTCTCATCCTGTTCCAACGTATACGCTGCAAGGTACTTAAAACATACAAAAAAATGCTAACAAACTAAATCAGTAAAGATTTCCTAAGTGTTCTATCTTGATAAATTTCATTATTTCAGTGATACAAGAGACTATACGTGCATATACCCCAAATATATAAATTTAGTTTGTCGGTACAAGGAAACCAGATTTTATTATAGAAATATATCCATTCTAACAGAAAATGGAATGGTTTCATTTAAAGAACAGGGGGAAATCTGAAATGAACGAAATTTATAGGGTAACTGAAATTGAAATGCAAGAGAAAAAAACATCCAAAGAAACAAGGACATATTTCCACAACTGGTTTATAAACTACTTCATCTGTACAGTATATTTACACCTATATCATTTACACCTTTCAAGTTAAGATTTTTATCAAGACGAGCATTGAGAGGAAACAAGAAAAAATTGATTCTGCAAATCTTTTTTAGAACAACACCTTTCCTACTGTTAAAAAGATGCCAGTTAAAAATACCGGATATCAGAATAACTGTGCCCGTAATCATGAAACAGAATTGAATTCCCGGATTTATCTGGAATAGATCAGACAACTGCATATGATAGTGAATTTTATTTTAACGTTATAATCATAAACTTACAATTTGGAATCAGGAGATTAAGTGTAAATTACATTTTCAGTCATTTCATATTTGATGCGGATTCAAAGAAAACAATCGGCAGCTGATGTTCTGATATTACAAAAGAACGAAAGTCAGCTGGTTTTTTTTCTAAATATTTTAGATGTGTAAATTAACAACTTTCCTAGTTTCAATTATCTTTTGTCGTAGCGAATTGATAATTCTAGAAGTAAGTTAAGAGATTCTTTAAGAATCATTGAAACAGTTAACGGACATAACATATAATATTTTTGCCTGACTCGGGGATTTGCTCACAAATTTCTATTTTATTGAATATGTGGTATGGCTACTTTTCTGTGGTACGGTCTATTGGGTTTAGTTACAAGGAGTTATACAATGGTTCGCAACCAGAGTGGTAGTTTTAAAGTATTGTCAGGATGAATACCACTGGCTGTCGTTAGTTTGTTCAATTTATTGTAATTAACTCAGAATAGCCCAGCCAGAAAGCTTAATTTAATAAGATCAACTCAGTTTGATTTGAATAACTAATTAAGAATGAAAGAAGTAACACCAGGTTAGTTTGATAAAATTGTATTAAGTCAACAGTTAAGTCTACACACAAGATGGTAAGGTGAAGTTGTGAAACAATGCAAAGTTATTCTGAACAAGTGCCAGCGAGGTTTGTAAAATGTGATTTTGAATTGCAATAACAGACACTGACTCTATAATAGTACAAAGTATGAACAGATTGCAAACAGCTAACACGAAAGGCCACCCTAACATGATTGCTGACTGAAACCTAATTTAAACCTCGAATGTACTTAAATTGAAGTATTACGGGAAAAGTAAAATATGTTCCTAACTAAACTTGAGCGATTCTGATCCTTTACCGTATTTAAGACTGTTATTAAATTTAGACTGTTATTTACCTAAATTATAAGATCTGTCAAATAATAGCAGTTTGTGCTCAAGGGAATCAGTCGCCTGGAGGGCAGCTCATAGGTCTAACAGTCAGGTCCCACTAGGAGACAAGCAACAAAGGATCCTTATATAAAGTTGAAGAAGAGCTGTAAGAGTAAACTTACAAACTCCTACTCCAGCTTGAACTCGAAAGAGTTGGTTAAAAAAATAATTGTTTAATTTCAAAGATGATTAATCTCTTTCCCTAAGATCTAAACAATTAATTAAATGTCTATTATTTTCAGAAAAGATTGCTAGAATAAAATTAATGATTTATTCTAAAATACCTTGGTTTTCCAAAGGATTTCCTTTTTCCTAAAATATGTTTTTGAGAAGAGTGGACCAGAATATCTTGACTGCTGTCGAAACCCCACTTATATACACTCAAATGAGGCAAAAATCCAACTAGCCAATCAGAATGATTCAGATTGGACTGACCCAATCTAAAGGCTTATCAGGTTTACACATAAAAAGTATTAAAGTAATTAAAAGTTCCCACGAGGCCAAAATTATCAAAACTAATATGATATCTGCACACACATATACAATGGTTAAAAGAAAATGACTAAAAATAAATCAGTAAATCATAAACCAAAACCAATAAACAACAGTGTCCCCTAATTATAGTGGACAAAGCCAATAGATGGACTCTGGCTATTTTAGATGTAGGTAAGTCAGGGATTAGTGCTTACAATAAACTTACTTAACCGTAAAAGTACCCTTTTAAAACTTTTAACTATTAATTTTACTAGTAACACTTAGCTTTGTCATATCTCATTAAACTGAACAAATGGCATTCAGTTTAGTTTTTGCATGTATTTAATCCAAAATAGCGAGCAAATAAGAGATTTTCAAAGCATGAATTATGTCGTAACATGAAAGTTTTCAGCATTAAAGCTAAATATCTGGTCACTTAAGCACTTAAACATAATGTACTATATGATTGTAAAAGAATAACAGTCAGTTTTTCTTTCGTCTGAATCTCCGTTTTGTCGCTTTGTGTTTCCATACGAAAGATGATACGATGTTGTCATGACATGATATTAGTGAGATGTTGTCAGTACATAATATCGTCATTATTTGACCGTATTTACATAGTCCTTTCCCTGTTTTCTAAAATTTTAGCAAATGTGAATTTGTTTTTTTAGAATATCCTGTAAGACATTTATTAGAGACATGACACTAGTATGAATTTCAACAAAGCAAAATAGTTACACTGGCATCTTGCACACATGTCGGGTCAATGTAAATGTTATATCCTTTCCGCAGCCTTAACGTAATAAAACGTATTAGCGTCTGATGGCCCTTTCACGCTTCCGTAGAAAGAACATTTATTACACGAAATTTATTTTGAAAATGTTTCTGAAATGTCTCCCCAATAGCACAAAAAACAAAGTCCACGCGCATACATTTAGACGGGGTGACCGCTGCGCGTGACCCTGAGTATCTACGAATCAAAATACGGCTTTCGTTTTCAAGTTTAGCATTTCTACTTTCATTTTCTTTAGTTCTGGAAATAGCTGAAGGTCAAGTGACGTCATTTTCTGTGTTGTCAAAAACATATATAATATTATGCCTGGCGAGATTGCATAAATATGTGCTGGCCGCCCTAAGGATATGGAAACTACATGCATTTTCTTTGCCTCATTGTACGTGCAATTCTTCAGATGTTTTGGCAAAACATTATATTTATTCTCTTTGTAATATTTGAATTATCTTTCAGCGCAAGAGGTTACTATTTCGTCAGTATAATTTACAGTGCAATCATAGTATAATGATGTTTTGCCAACATGTCATTAACATGGTCTTCCATATCCGCATCACACTACGTGAGAATATTCATAGACAAAGATGTTGCCCAATAATGTTTTTGTTTATATAATATCACATTTCTAAGCGTTAATTGACTGAGTCTGGCAATCCAAAGTAGAACAATGGAAAATTGTTATTTCCTATCTTAGTGTGCCAATTACATTATGCAGTTATTTATCATGCATTTCATGTCATTTTTGAGCCGCCAGCTGCTTAAGCGATCTTAGAGACTACTTAGTGTTGCCAAAAATATTCAAACCAAAGTCATTGGTAAACATCTCATACAGCTCTTCAATTGTTTTATTTAAATGGTCATTAATTCCTAGTTAACGAAAACTAATATAATAGCAGCTAACTGACTGTAGGTAATTCATGTAACTGTCAATGACTTGTAACTGTAGTATATTTTTAGCTCGTCTGATGTTCGAAAAAATTCTACGAGGTATTGTGGTCACTTGATCGGTGGCGTCGGTGTCACCGATGGTTAATTGTTTTGTTTAGGTCCACCTTTTCTCAAAAACTGTAAAAGCTACAGCTTTTAAACTTTGTACACTTGTTTATCATAATCAGATGACTATGTAGGCTAAGAACCATAACTCTGATATGCATTTTGTCAGAATTATGGCCCTTTTTGTACTTAGAAAATTTGAGTTTCGTTGTTAACATTTTTGTTTAGGTCACATTTTTTCAAAAACTGTTAGAGCTACAGATTTTAAACTTTGCAACTATCATTATTAGGGGACTAAATAGGCTAAGAACCATACCTCTAACCTGCATTTTGTAGGAATTATGGCCCTTTTTGTACTTAGAAAATCTGTATATCTCTTTCTTACTTACTGTCCAGAACTTGGTACTCGCAGGCAGTGGTCTTGTTTAATACTTCTATTAACGAGTACAAATTTATATAAAATTAGCTTTTTGTCAAGATTAGAGTTCTATTTCGATTCATATACATTGTACTTAAAATATTTGATGAATAAATATTTCCGTGTGAGATTTGACCTTATACTGAGTAAATATGTGAAGAAATAAGTACATGGCATTGCTTTAACTATTTGGTTATCTGCTTGTCTTTGAGGCGATAAATATGCATTTACAATTATTACGCTTACGAGTAGAATGGTATAAGGTGTGAGTGATGTCCTATCACTGAATTAAGCGAGATTCTAGCAGACAGATAAATGGAATGGCAATCCAAGTGGCCCAAAATGACTGGTAAACAAAACAATACTGAGTCACATTGACACAGTTTATGACATACTTAACTGATTATTTTTTGAAATTATCAAGTGTTCACGTCTGGTAAGAACCTTTTAAAACACATCTAGACGGACTCATATTATGGAGTATTTCTACACCCTTCACTATAAGCTGGTTCCGTGCATACAACTCCGAATTATTCGAAATATTTTATCAGTTGGCCTTTTATGCCCCTCGAACTGGCAGAGGACTTGCAAATAGAACAGACTTATCAACAATACATACAATCCTGTTTACAAACTATCCAGACTCTCATTGCTTGTCGCAATTATAAGTAATTGTGGTATTAAGATCTTGGTTTCATAACAAGATGGTGCAATTGATTTACCGTTGGAATACGGTAGCACATCTGCAAAGAAGTATTAAAATACAAGTGAGGAAAGTCGAAAAGCAAATTTCCATGTAATGTTCTATAATCTTATTTCATCTTTGAAGGAAGAAAGGCTTTACATAAGTAATTAGTTCCTTCCATAAAAAATCAGAGAGCGTTAAAAGATGCTAAGCGAATATTTACACAACTTTGAAAAACTAGTAATACAAAATGTAGGCTTAAATTAATAGTCTGGCGGCATGCTGTTTAAGTAATTTGTGGAAACAATTTGCGTTTAAGTGTTGAAAGCGTTAATACTACAATCTTAATGATAGGGATGCATACAAAATTATTAAATTAAGTTGCAGAAAATTGTTAATAAAACGACATTTGCAGCTTATAATCAACAAAGTTTTGAAACATTTGCCCTTAAATTGAAGTTGTTTACCAAATTTTGTGAAGGACATTTCCCTGGTTTGTAATTGTAGGTTATTAGATTTGTATCGAGAAATATACACGAATTCTGCAGGGGAAATACTGCGCGACTTTAGGAGCGCAATATTATTTCGCTAAAGTACGAGTGCATATTTCTAGATGCAAATCTAATAATCTTTTTATTACATACACATACCACACTTGTTTGATTTAACATTTTTATTCCTTCCTTTTTGTGACAACATATACAATGTACATATACAGAAAATATACAAAACATTCTAAGAAAGTTAAAAGGGTTGGACCACAAGTTCATATAACATTAGTAGTTCGGTCCGTCCCCGAAGGTATATTTAAAGGAAAATTTTATATTATAGATTGCATTGTGTTCTTATAAAAATGACAAAATGTAATTGGAAGAGAACAAAGTTAAGCGAAATGAATAACAACAATGTTGGAGAAGAAGTAGAATGATTTAACTGTAGAAATTAAAAGAAAGCTAGATAGATGGTAATATAAGAAAAGAGAGAGTCCAGAGTGTTCCAAGGGTCGTAACTTGATGTGTGGGGTACAACTACGTTAAGTTTATATACTAAAGTAATACGGCAGCAATCAGATTTCTTAATGAAAACGATTTGTATGTTTGAGATATTTTTGTACTTCTAAAAATATTAGTGAATTTTCTTCTTCTTTATCTCCAAACAAAAGAGTACGCGTATTCAGTGGATGAAAGATACGTGTGGCGTTAAAAAGTTGTATTCTTTGTAAAGCATAATGTCTACATTTAAAGAGAAAATGTTCGGCATCTTCAGTATCGTGACCACAATGATCACACTTGTAATCATTGCATAAATAATATAAATTTGTTCTTTAGCCTGAGTAAAACTGAAAATATAGTCGTTAAAGAACTTATAAACGTGACGGAATACATGACACTGACGTCATAAATAACGTGTCGTCAGTCACCCGATATGAAACTGGAACGTCAATATGGGAAAATATTGACGTTTCAGGTTCCGCTGATACAAATAACATACGGGTATTCTTTATAGATGTTAAGATAATTATACTCGATTTTGTATGTGCTTGTTTTTCCGGTATATTTAATATTCCACTTCTTGCTGTTAGTATTAGGAGTTCTTTTATAACTTTTAGGTAAATGTAAAAACTGTCATAAACCTTGCGTTTAAGTATTTTCCGTCATACCCCACCATATTCTCAAAACTACAATTTGTCTGAACACGGATTATGTATTGGAAACTTCTATCATTTAGCAAAACAGAACGAAATAGATAACGAAAATAATCATTCCAGGAGGTTACTTGATTTATTTATGACATTACTCTTTGAAGCTAGACGAACATGCATAAACACAGGTTACTTTACTAAAATGTAAAACATTGATTACTGATTGGAAATGGTCTATATGTTCGGGATTATGTTAAACCAGAATTTGCCTCGTTTATAATTAATGTAACCCTGTAATCTATAAAACTATTTCACAGAAAGTTCCTAACGATACTTTAGTAAGAACAATAGCTTGACAATAAATGTTAGATCTACCAACATTACCTTGTTTGTGTCTATTTATCTAATTCTGTCATTTTGAGTGTGTGTGTGATATGGTACTTTAACCGTTAATCTGAACGAATAATTACGCTTTCGTACGTATTGACATATTTCATTATAACTGATGCATAAATGAGCCGCGCCATGAGAAAACAAACATAGTGGGTTTGCGACCAGCATGGATCCAGACCAGCCTGCGCATCCGCGAAGTCTGGTCAGGATCCATGCTGTTCGCTTTCAAAGCCTATTGGAAGTAGAGAAGCTTTTAGCGAACAATATGGATCCTGACCAGACTGCGCGGATGCGCAGGCTGGTCTGGATCCATACTGGTCGCAAACCCACTATGTTGGTTTTCTCATGGCACGGCTCAAATATGCTTTAGGTAAGAGCTTCTGTGCTAGCTGGTTTTATGACGTTGTTTTGCAGGTTTGTGTCAGTAACCCTGCATTAAACATAAAATATATAAAATAACAAGCTTTAATTTTAATGACGCTTGAAAATGTATTATGTTCAAATGTATTATGATGCACTTTTTTCTTCACTTAATTTTAAACTATCTGTTTGACATTGTAAGAATGATGAAGTTACCAAGGCCGGCTTATTGTTTTGGTATATGGTCATTGAACCGGCATATATTTATGACATGCTGGTATTCAAATCATGATAACATATCATCCCACTGTTGAATCAGCTCCTTATTCCATATCATGTTTTGTACACATGCAGATTTTTTATGAGACTGCAAATATGAACACTGCATGCATTTGCAGCATCTTAATATGATTATAGTAGAGGATAACTGATGCATGCACATTCCTATCACACATATGTTTGTGAATCTTGTAATCGCTCTAGTTTGAATAAATATCAAAATAAAATGCCGAAGAGAAAACACCTGTTTTTCGTCTTATCCATTATTCATACACCTCTTTAGATTGTTGATAAAATTTGTTTACTTCTTTATTAGCTCACCTGTCACAAAGTGACAAGGTGAGCTTTTGTGATCGCGCAGCGTCCGTCGTCCGTGCGTTCGTACGTGCGTGCGTCCGTAAAGTTTTGATTGTGACCACTCTGGAGGTCACATTTTTCATGGGATCTTTATGAAAGTTGGTCAGAATATTCATCTTGTTGATATCTAGGTCAAGTTCGAAACTGGGTCACATGCAGTCCAAAACTAGGTCAGTAGGTCTAAAAGTAGAAAAACCTTGTGACCTCTCTAGAGGCCATACTTTTCAATGGATCTTCATGAAAATTGGTCAGAATATTTACCTTGATGATATCTAGGTTAGGTTTGAAACTGGGTCATGTGCCGTCAAAAAATTAGGTCAGTAGGTCAAATAATAGAAAAACCTTGTGACCTCTCTAGAGGCCATACTTTTCAATGGATCTTCATGAAAATTGGTCTGAATGTTCATCTTGATGATATCTAGGTCAAGTTTGAAACTGGGTCACGTGTGGTCAAAAACTAGGACAGTAGGTATAAAAATAGAAAAACCTTGTGACCTCTCTAGAGGCCATATTTTTCATGAGATCTTCATGAAAATTGGTGAGAATCTATGAAAATTGATGATTTCTATGTCAAATTCAAAACTGGGTCACATGACGTCAAAAACTAGGTCACTATGTCAAATAATAGAAAAAAAGACGTCATACTCAATTCAAAACTGGGTCATGTTGGGACAGGTGAGCGATTCAGGACCATCATGGTCCTCTTGTATCATTATGGGTTGCATATCCGCCAGTGCTTGCGTCGCCACATGCCTATCTTTAAAAAATATCAGATACAGCGTCGCCAAATGCCTATCATTAAAAAACATCAGATACAGCGTCGCCACATGCCTATCTTTAAAAAACATCAGATACAGCGTCGCCACATGCCTATCTTTAAAAAACATACAGATACAAACGTCGCCACATGCTATCTTTTAAAAATATCAGATTACAGCGTCGCAAATGCCTATCATTAAATAACATCAGATACAGCGTCGCACATCCTATCTTTAAAAAACATCAATACAGCGTCGCCACATGCCTATCTTTAAAAAACATCAGATACAGCGTCGCCACATGCCTATCTTTAAAAAACATCAGATACAGCGTAAATGCAATCAATGTCGTACTAACGACAATATCAGCCAGTTTTCGTGCTTCTATACTTTGGCAGATTTAAGTAGAAAATGGTCTTCTAGACACGACAATAAATAATTGCTATACACCATAGTACAAAGTACACTTAATTGTAGCTTTTGCAATTTATCTACACTACGTACAATTGCTTCTACCAGCGCTCTCGCAAAAATATTTCAAATTCATATATGATTCCGACATTCTCTGGTTTTTAAAGGGAAAAATGCGCAATACTTACACCCGAGGAATGCCGAACTGCCTAACGAGAATTCTTAATCATACGGACATTTACAAATGTCATTATGGTTCCACAACATTAACTCGCATGTTTTGTAATCGTTTATCATTATTTCAACTGTCTGTCTATATTTCACAGCTTAAAACACAGTGATGTTTTTTTTCTTATTATTTTCCGGGTTTTTTTTTGTGTGTTGCTGCATTATTTACCGGTTTCAACTCCTGATTGTTGTTTTGCCATAAACTGTTTTCCTTTGTTTGTTTGTTTTGTCCTCAGTTTTCTGTAAATGTTTTACATTGTCTATGATATTTGTAGATATTACATACACAATGTTGTAGAGTGCGTTCTTGATCGAAGCATTACATATGTTCTTAGTTTTTGTTTTGCAAAGCTCAAATGAAGGAAAATGGTTTACGTATTTTTAGTAAAAACTGTTTCAATTGAGCAATTAAAAGTGCAAACATATTGTTTTATTGTTCATGCCACTGTCATGCCCAGCATATCTATGAAATTCGTGGATCCGTCCATCATTCTGTACTCTTTAATATTTATTGTCAAATAGACTCATAAAGATTGAACTATTTTTACATAGCTTGTATGGAATGAATTTAGACTAATTCCTAGCCTATAATATTTTTTTTTATTTTTAATATTGTGGAAAGAGCCAGACTGCGCGGATGCGCAGGCTGGTCTGAATCCATGCTGGTCGCAAACGCACTATGTTGGTTTTCTCATGGCGTGGCTCATTTAAAGGGAACATACCAAAACTGATGTCATTCGAAAAAAGATTGACTGTATAGAAGTCGCAATTTGACCGCGATGGTTGACCTTAGGCTGATAATTCATATCGATTATTTCATTGTAGAAATCAAGGGTGCTTAGGATAGCCGTGTATATTTATATGGAATTAGTTTGTAAACAGTGCAGTATCAAAGTATATAATATATACTTACATTTGATCAGTTAAAACTTTCCAATACACTAATTTATATTTACACAAATTTATATTTTCTTTTTCTCGTGCAGCTCGTGTTTAACATACTCTCCTTTTCAATATTACTTTGCAACTTTGTCCCATATTACAATCAGTTCTTTGAGAAAATCTCTAAAATAGACTGGTATATTATTATTATTATTATTATTATTATTATACCAGATTTATATAGAGCCCTTTTCATGATCAATTTCACGTGCAAAGGCCCTTTACATAGTTCAAATGCAGCCACACAGGGCGCATAATTCATCCTCTACTAGCACAGACACAGAGCGATCTAACCAGAGCGACAGAGCGAGACAAAGCCCCTGCAACAGAGAGATCAGAAATCAGATTCAGGCTTGTCTGGCTAACTTAGCCTAGTTCGTTGCGAATAGACAGCCTGGTTCTTTAACGTGCCCAGTGTATAGCACTGATACACGCAAGGATTGCCTGGGTTCCTGACCAGTACACCTCTAGTTGGGTGGGAAACACTGAAAAGCGTTTCTGAAAATTCCAGAGTAGCTGCCGGGGATCGAACCCCCGGCCTCAGGATTGGAAGGCCAGTGTGCAAACCACCTATGCGACTATTTCGAAAATAAAAGAAAAAATTCAAAAGTTAAAATTTTGTGACAAATTCTTCATTGTCACTCTAGTGGCTAGTCTAAGAATGAACTGTATGCGCCTTTATATAAGCGTGTGCATTTGAACTGTAAAAGTGTTAAAAATAAACGTACTGATCTTGTATTGAGAGGCAGATTTTGCTTTAACTAGCAAAGGTTAGCAATTATATATTTTAGATATGTGCGCTTACAGAATAAGATCAAACCTGTAATAACATTTGAGCCGCGCCATGAGAAAACCACATAGTGCGTTTGCGACCAGCATGGATCCGGACCAGCCTGTGCATCCGCGCAGTCTGGTCAGGATCCATGCTGCTCGCTTTCAAAGCCTATTGCAATTAGAGAAACCATTAGCGAACAGCATGGATCCTGACCAGACTGCGTGGATGCACAGGCTGGTCTGGATCCATGCTGGTCGCAAACGCACTATGTTGGTTTTCTCATGGCGTGGCTCATTTAAAGGGAACATACCAAAACTGATGTCATTCGAAAAAAGATTGACTGTATAGTAGTCGCAACTTGACCGCAATGGTTGACCTTAGGCTGATTATTCATATAGATTATTTCATTGTAGAAATCAAGGGTGCTTAGTATAGCCGTGTATATTTATATGGAATTAGTTTGTAAACAGTGCAGTATCAAAGTATATAATATATACTTACATTTGATCAGTTAAAACTTTCCAATACACTAATTTATATTTACACAAATTTATATTTTCTTTTTCTCGTGCAGCTCGTGTTTAACATACACTCCTTTTCAATATTAGGTTGTGCCTTATTATGTATTATAATACAAAGGTCATCCATCCGGGTCAAGTTGCGTCCACTATACTATATACTCTAAAGCAAACAAAAATTTGTCGTTTAATATATCATTTTCATTTTTTTATGTTTTATGTTCTGTTTGAAATAATTAAAAATATGTAATGATTAATTTTAAATCTAAAATAGATTAAATATTTTATCCACTATATCAAATTGGTAGAAATGGTACTTTTTCGATTTATCAAAGGAAAAAAAAAACACCTTATTACATTCTTGAAATTAATACTCGTGGTTTTAATAACGCAGATCTTTAATGCGAAATTTCCGTATTTCTTAGGAATGAAACAATTAGATTATAATAAACACTTTACGCCGAGAATATTCATTACCCGGATGCTGTCATTGAAGGAATTTTGCGCAGCGATTGGCAGACAAGTATTTGCAGAATTATAGCGAATGGTAACAGAAACAGTAGAAATATGAATGAAAATAGATGTAAACAATGGTACCAAAAGCATATATAAAAAGGCAGACGCTTGAACTAAACTGTTTTTATAGGCACGGATATTGTTAAGTGCGTTACTAGCAGGAGAATACTAGTAAATGAATATATGAGACACAGAATATCTTTCACTGGTCTCAGTCTATTATATAAGAGTAGTAATATTAGAATTAACAAGAAATATTAATGAAAACTATAAAGTACGGTGAAATTGTTAACTACTGATTTATCATTTATTTTTGCTAGTAGTACTGGAAGTTAAAATAAATAAAGTACTTTAGTACTAGTACCAGCTATATTATCAGGGAAAATGTAAATCACATTAAAGTCGTGTGTCTGTAGTTGAGTAAATGAGCAATGGAAGTAAAATAATTTGTTTGATAGAAGAGTTAGTGAAACATAGAGAAATGGGTAATAAATTAGTAACTTGTGATTTATCTTTGCCACATAAAAGCAAACATTTGCATATGTGTTTGACGCGAGATCAGATTTACCTTGTACAATCGTCGTGGGATCTTATTAGTTCTGACCTTCCAAGACTTGGACTTATTATCTATCTCAGGTAACTTTTTACAATATAAAAATCGTTTTGATTTTACGTTACAGTATTCTTTTTTTTCTTCAAATAATTGTCTATTAATTTTTAAAATTCTATGCTGAGTGAATGACAGATAAATAAAAATCTTTGAAGAATTCGAAAACGTGTATCTCACCTGTTATTGATTAACGTGCACACTTTATGTATTTTGCTTGTAAGATATATCTGCATTATGAAAATCATTGAACATTTTGAAAACACGTGTTTGAGATAGTCACCTGTGTTGTGGCTTTCTTGCACTCGTAATGTTTTGCTTGCGTGTTCATAACTGATTGCATAATGTTTTCATGTTTGTGATACAGGAAATTGCATAAAATTTCTCAAGGGTGTATTTCTTCCTTAGAAAAAATTCAAAAGGTAAATACTACATTCGGCCAAAATTGAAAACAATAACCTCGAACACTAACCACCCCATCTGTTTGACATTTATGTTGCTTTTTACGGCGCAGTCCATTACAAAAGCCGAGCAACTTTTCCAATGTCTGCGAGTTTTTTTTTTCGTAATTGGATACAAGAAAATAATTGTCCCAGTACATTTCTTTATATGCTTGTCATATCCTTTGGTTTCGTTGTTTTTGGTGGGTTTTTTTGTAGATGTTAGTATTCAACACATCCATGCATTGCACTGATGTAGATATTCATTATTTAGGTTAGGCTGCATTCTTTGAATGTTCCTGTCCTTATTGAATTGTTTTTCTTTTCGTTTTTGTTCATATTGTCGATATAGGCAATATCAGCACTTTGAATGGCGATTATTGGCAAAGTCATACGATCAGAAACACTATATTACACCCTGTGGTTTATCGAGTTCCTTTATTAACATTTATGTCTGGAGGGGAATACTGTACAACTTGCATTACATTTTGTATGAGACCGCCTGTAGGAAAGCCGGAATGCGGTCACGCAAGTGATCTCTTATTAAAACTGAAATGTGCTCTCGTAATGCAAGTGGTCTTGTAAGAGGGGTGTTCTCTCAAGCAATATAAACAAAAACATTTAAGATCGGCCATCAGTCAGTTGCTTTGGCAGTATCTAAAATAAACGCAGACAGACGTTTTTAATTTAGTGTTTTTAGATATAATATTGTTCATGGCAATAAAAATTCTATCCAGTCACAAGATTTATTTAATTTGTAACAAAGTCATTTTTGAAAGGTCGCAAAAATAATCGTAAAATGTTTTTTTAGAATTGATATTAAAGCAAAGAACGTTATACAACAAAAACAAAATGACGTCATTTTCACGCCATATTTAAACAGAGTATTTAATATTTGTATGGCATTAATCATATTTTTATAGAAAAGCCTGTATTCTTATGTTTAATAGCAAATTAAAAAAGCTTTCAATATGTGTGTTTAACTACTTTAAAAAAAAATTGGTAATGTTATGTTTTAGAAATTTGGATGTGTTAGTAATAACAAAGAACTGCTTAAGATACTCGCAAAATCATAAATGGTGTATTTATTATTCAGCTGTTGTGGACAGCGTATGTCAGGAATTGGGTATTTCGTTTGTATTTATGACTCGTAGGGGTTTTATAGGTACATGTTATGAAGACTATTAAGTAACAACAACTGACCATCATGATTTTTCAGGTAGATGCGTAACACAAACTACGACATGATTTTCTCTGTGCCACAATTGAAAACATTTTCATTAAAAATTGTTATTTCTTTTTAATTTTCTATAAAAACAAAGAAATATTGTAGAACACAGAATCGCTTGATACCGTCAAGCTTAGAGTATAAATAAGTCTATCTTCGATGAAAAGTTAAGTGTGTATTAATGCTAATATCATATTACCTGCAATTAAAAAAGTATCAGATCCGCGCACTTATATTTCTATGGAGTCATCGTCTCTAGAAAACTGTCCAATCCTAATGAATGTATTCAAATGTGTGTTTTTTTTTTTGTTACAACCTCTGTTAAGTATTAAAACAAATTAGTCACTGCTGACTTTGATATTCATGAAAAAAATGTTTTCATTTCTTCGTGATAAGGAGTATTACGATCTTTTACTTTTTATTTGCCTTGTGATGTCAAGTAATCTAATAATTATAACGTTTATTTCTTTCTGTTGTCTTCTCAGAAAACCTTATTTTCTCTAGGCCCATCTCAGATGTGAGAGATATTTTTGTAAAAATTTTCAGAATAAGCTATTAAAACGGATTTTTATAGCAGGAGTCATATGACTGATGCCAGTCTACTAGATTGACACCTAAACTAGTCTTCAAACTCCTCTGTTTGGATGTTCTAGTACGCTTATTTCTGTATTTTGTTACAATTCGATCTCATATTTTAAATATCTGTAAAAGGGAAATGGGTGGGGTATCTAGAATGAATTCTTATTTTCTCTAGGCCCATCTCAGATGTGAGAGATATTTTTGTAAAAGTTTTCAGAAAGAGCTATTAAAACGGATTTTTATAGCAGGAGTCATATGACTGATGCCAGTCTACTAGATTGACAACTAAACTAGTCTTCAAACTCCTCTGTTTGGATGTTCTAGTACGCTTATTTCTGTATTTTGTTACAATTCGATCTCATATTTTAAATATCTGTAAAAGGGAAATGGGTGGGGTATCTAGAATGAATTCTTATTTTCTCTAGGCCCATCTCAGATGTGAGAGATATTTTTGTAAAAGTTTTCAGAAAGAGCTATTAAAACGGATTTTTATAGCAGGAGTCATATGACTGATGCCAGTCTACTAGATTGACAACTAAACTAGTCTTCAAACTCCTCTGTTTGGATGTTCTAGTACGCTTATTTCTGTATTTTGTTACAATTCGATCTCATATTTTAAATATCTGTAAAATGGAAATGGGTGGGATATCAAAAATGAGTTCTAATTAGCAATCACATTGACGTCTAGAAATTCAGCAAACCTGAACCTGTAAACTGATGTTCATATACTTAAGCAGCTTTGACTTTTACTAGTATTCAAAATAGCTTTATCTTGTACTGTTTTCTTGGTCTCACAATGCTTACTTATTTCTAAAGTAAAACATTTCTAGCACGAATTTCTTTCACACGAATTTGACTTTTCATCTTTTCTATAATTTTCACAAAGATTTTGAAGCACTAGACTTGTCTTGTTTCACATTTGATATTCGATGGAAGCTTAAAGGATAACACTTAATGAAAGCACTTTTGAACGTGTACATGTGCATAACAAAGAGCGCCACATATATGTTGTATAATAATATTGAACAATAACAATGAAAATTAAACATATTGTTTTCAATAAGTCTAAATTCTCATAATTTATAAAGTCCATAGCAAACTTAAGGGAACAAAAATAGCTGTATGTCTTGTCAGAAATGACAAAGAACTCTGTAACATAGCGTGGCTACCCGAGCGGCTTACCAGTGTACATTCCATCATTTTTCAAATTTTATTTGTTTAACTAAATGGTTTAAGTTCATATTACATAAAAGAAAAACAACCTAACTTTCGAAATCGTTCCTGGAAACCTTTAGGCTTTCAGTTTGTTTTGTTTAGCTTGTTTTGCTTTATGTTGATTGATACACTTTCTTAATTTCAAGGCTCTAATGTTTTTAAAAGCCAGTAGAATTTCGTGCATGCTAATATAATGATAACGTTTAACAGTTATTCCAGAGACACAACATTTTACTTATCTTTTTAAATCATCAATACATATTTCATAAATTTTATGTTACTGAGAGCTCTGAGTAAGAAGGGAAATATTTATAACAAGAGCTCCGCCTAACGGGGCATAAAACGCTCGTTTGCATGGAGAATAGGACAGAGCAGTAAAATGGGCATTAAAACAACAAATAATTTAGAGGTGTGCATGTTGGGGTAGGGGAGGGAGTGCAGAATCTGGATGAGGGACGAAGATACAGTATCAAAATATTTAACTGAAAATAAATAAAAAAAAAGGTATTCATGTGAGACCTGAGACGTTGACCTGTGAGTCACATGTTTGAAAGCCCTGGCCAATATAATTTTTGTCTTAGAACCAAGAAAACGAATAAATTACCAAATATTATTTCCCTGAGACATTGACCTTTGAGTCACTGACCCAAAAATCGATAGGGATCTTCCTCTAGTGGTACTTATTCATTATGTAAAGTTTAAAAGCCATGGCTATTATACTTACTGATTTGCAGACTGAAACCATTTCCATTCTCCTGGTTGCTGTGATCTTGACACTTAATCTGAAGAGATCCTAGAACATATAGGGACCCTCCTCAAGTGGAGCTAGGTCATCAAGTGTGTAATATATTGTGTGACTTGAAGCCCGAAAACAAAAGAAAAGTACCAGAAATTTAGTCAGCCCTCTGTGACCTTGAGCTTTTACCCACTTTGACCAAAAAATAGGAAATATTTTACACTATTGGTACTTTGTCATTGGATAAAAATTAAAAATCGTAGCTGTTATACTTTATGACTTTATCAAAGTTATCACAAGTCTAAAAGCCAGTATTAGTCTTCGGGTCAACGGAAAAAGCAAGAAGCCTTCTCAAGTGGTGCTTAGTCATTCTGTGAAGTTTGAAGCTGCATAAAAAATACTTTGTGACTCAGAGCTCGGAAATGAAAACATTAACAGAAATTCAATTAAGTCCCTGAGTCCTTGACCTTAGAGCCACTGATTCCAATACTAAGAGAAATCTTCCTCTGGTGTAACTCAATCATTGTGATCAATGTGTTAAATTCTTAGGGTTCGCAAACCATTTTCAGTTGTTAGCTCACTGTGACTTTGACTTTTCATCTGTTGACCCCAAATAACAATTAGGATCCTCATCATGTAGTGCGTAGTTTTTTTTTGTAATGTTTGAAATCTAAAGCTTTTATACTTATGAAAAAATTAAATTGGGCGTATAAAAAGAGAATAAATTTTCTGTTTTTTTTTCCGATAGATTTTTAATGTCAAATGTTTACGGTATAATAATTATATTAGTATGCTATTTATATAGCTTTATCTTCCAGTCATCGTTTTTAATTTGCATCATGTGACCTTTCAACAGTGGACGGTGCAAAATTTTGTTAATTAAACGATAAAAGTCGATGTCCGATTAAAGTATCCGCCAATCTGGACGCACTGTTGTTCTAGTATTGTAAACGGTCTCGACCATCCGGATACATAGGTCTGGCCAGTTTAAATTGCTTTGATAAATATTAAACATATTTTTAAACAATTAACACTGTCCACTACAATACGGCTGTTCCATTATGTTTTGTTTCTAAATTTCTATATTGAACAAAACAGGATAGTAACGTTACATCGTGTACAGACAGAATTAATGCAGAATTTTAAATTCATCCTTTCGGAAATTCATCTAATGCTATATCCAAATTTTGTGAACATTAATTTCGTTGATAAATGATTAACTAGCTGGGGCATACATTTAATTATTACTAAGATAAAGTTAAGGATTTTATTAAAACGCGTTTGCCCATTAGTTAAGTAAATGTTTTAGAACAAAAACTACCTCTTGTAGAATTGACTGCACTTTTATAGTCCGTAATTAAATCGGGAAGCAGGGCAAAATGAACTTTATGTAACTGAAAACTCTTCAAAAGAAACACCTGCTATTATTTCATCGAATGATGAAACGCCCGTATTCACCTATGTTGTACGTGTGAAATTTAGGATTACAAGATTTCATTTGACTTTTTCATATTGTCATAGACTGTACAAATACATATCCGATAACTCAGAAGACATCGGATGTATAAATAGTTAGAGAACAGGACATGGGAAAGTTGAACATTTAACGTTTACGTTTTCCATTCAAAGTATAACTCTCAGACGAATACAGGTCCTGCTCTTTTAAAAATTACTCGAGTGCAAAGTTGTTACGGAATTAACACACTTGGTCTACAAAGCAATGTTAAAAGCTTCAATTTGAATGAGAAATTTAGATTAAACATTGATAATTTCTGTCGGTATCTCGTTTTTCCTCAGTTTTAAAAGAAGACCAGAACTATCGAAATTATATCACTACATTTGATAAACTAAATGCATACTCGCATGGAAATCACGAGCAGCTGTGGCCGTAAACATCATTAGCAACGTCACATTACAGAAACATTGAGTCCCAATCCTCTAGTCATGTACTTAATTTTCTCCTATGACGCTGCTAATCTGCATGTATATTAGGTCTTGCTCATAAATATACTACAGCATGATTTATTATTACATAACATGGTGTAACAGCGCCAAGACGTAAATATCAATTGTCATAGTTGCAGAATTGGCTCTTCGGTATCGGTAAACACATAACCGCATTGACGGACAATAAATCTCACAGGAAATGATATATGGACAGAGAACTACTACAAGTTGGTAATGGTTTTATGTCATCGGAAGTTGTTCCTAATAATTTAATTCACCTTTTATTTACAATTTGTTTCCACGTAAAAGAGTCTTAATAAGCATTTGAACTGAATCAAAATCTGTTGTCATTTGAACCTTCCTTTCTGGACTTGCATTTGATTTGTGCAGGACTTTGTAGTAGCTTCATCGGCATTACGTTATTTAGCAACAGTGTATACTACAGTGACCTTTCTATTGTCTACCAAAACTGCCTGTAGCTAAATCCGGAATTCATATTTCACTGGATTTGTAGACAATCTCCTGCATATTCTGGTTCATAACTCGATAAGAATAGCTTAGATATGATGTAATGAATTAATTTCGAATTTATTTTCAGGTTGGCTCTTGGCAGGAAATGCCGTTATATGCAGAAATAAGTTTTTTGTCAATTTTATTGTTGTAGTGAAAGATATAAATTTAGATTTATATTAATATGTTAGATTTATATTATAAAATTATGATAGTATTCAGGCAAAACAAGAAACTCTGCAAAACAAGAAATGTTCTGCAGATCTAAACCTGACATCTTAAATATACTTGTTTCCACGATTTCAAGGGGCATTTTTGTGGAAATTTCCAATATTCTGGTATTGACCTCACTATAAGCCATATCAAAGTTGTTAGAACGTATCACTAACATTAATAAAAGTTTGTTTTTGTTTACTTCAGAAATGTCCAATGTGTTATGTACAAAGAGTTGATTAATTTGAACCATAAACAAAACGCAATATGAATCAAATGATTCGCCTTACCGAAAGATCGCGAAAATTTCCTTAGAGTTCCGTGTGTTTTATTGCAGCTGAAAGAGCTGATCTTATCATTCTCCCAAAAAGATATTGGTTCAACATTAATTTTACGATAATTAATATCTACAGCCTGCTGTAGTAATTAATAACTAATAATGTTATGTATGTATTTTTATGAGATATTAGTTGTTTTGTTTTAATTGAATTTACGCATTCCGTTTTCGGCATAGTACGTGTACAATAATTTGAGAAAAATATATATTAATATTCTTTGAGCATTGTATGCGAGACCTACAGAAACGTTTAGTACAGATGAGTTTCTGTTAATTAATTGTATTAATCCATATGTTATATGGGAAGTTCATTGGGACAGAACGATAGTATACTTGTTCAGCGGCATAATTTTAAATTTTATAAATAACAGTTAACTCCAGATATGAGCCGCACCATGAGAAAACCAACATAGTGCATTTGCGACCAGCATGGATCCAGACCAGCCTGTGCATCCGCACAGTCTGGTTAGGATCCATGCTGTTCGTTAATGGTTCCTCTAATTGCAATAGGCTTTGAAAGACTGCGCGGATGCATAGGATGGTCTGGATCCATGCTGGTCGCAAATGCACTATGTTGGTTTTCACATGGTAACGCTCATTTATTATCATTTCTGTTAGACTTAATGGGGATCAAATTGAATCGGATTTGGTGAATGTTATGAATTTTAATAAATATTAACAACTGATCATTCATATATTCATTGATCAAATGATGCCCCAGATGGCATGTGGTTTGGATTTTTTGTTCGTTACATAAGTCTCTAACATACATACACAAATACATAACAATTTAAAAATGTCATGGAATATTGCTTCAAATAATCGTATCATCATAGGTAACAAATAAATACATACTTTAATGCGTTTTTATGTAATTTTGAAGCCATAACTTCCGAACAAACTTAGTGTTCTTCAGTAGTGGAATTACATGAATATGAATATGAAAGTACAGTTCAGCCCTTAGGGCTACAACTTAACTAAAAGGACATATCTATATTACAGTGGATTGTTTAAAATGTTACTTGCATGCTTTTTAGACTTAAAAGTATTTAAATACTTGGCCTGTCATCACGGATGTTTGGCACTAAGTATGATAAAATCATGTAATGCTACGTAATAGTTCGTAAACATTGAATTACTGTCTGTTCTAGATCTTCTGTATTCAATGTCTGTTTGAGTTTTGTTCTATGAACGACTTATATTAATAGATCATTGTGCATTCTGCTTATATACTCATTTATTTTAAATTTATGAGAGACATCTTCTATATTTATTCGCTAGTTAAGAATAGGGATTATATTTACAGTGTTTTTACCTTTATATACTTGCTTTGCATTTCAGCGTTAACTTTTAAAGATAGAATGTAAATGTACTTTCTGTCGTACATATTGGTATGACAAATGTTATGTCTATTGCTGTATAAATTTAGAAATGGGATGTCTTTTCATAATTCGTAATATATTTGCCTTTTTTCATATTAAATTTCTGCAAGGAAATGTCAGAACAAAGCAAAAAAAAAAACTATCATGAAATGCTTCAACAAAATAAAATTAGAATATGATCTCTGATATAGAATAATTCTACATTACAAAAACTGCTACTGTTTTAAGGATGAAAGTGTGAAATGCTTATCCATTCATAAGGCGATTTGATAACACAAGACAAAAAAGACTGTATAGTAGTATGTTTACGATGAAATGTATTTTTAAAATAGCAGTACCTACTTCATTGTCAGACAAGAGAAGGACAAAGAAAACAACATACAGTTGTTTGTATGATTGTACATTGATGCGAAGGAAATGAACTATAAATATACTTTATTGACGAAAAATCATCATCAACAACAACAACAATACTTAAATTTAGTTTATACTAGTAATTTATTTTATCCCGATTTTGGTGAAAGCATCATCCCTATTTTAACCACTCTCGAGTCCGCTTCCTGGAAAATTCAGTACTGGTGTCATATGAGAAGTCATGGTCTCGGCCCCATTGGGGCTCGAACCCAAGACCCGGCTTCTCAGATGTCATTAATACGGATCACAACTTAATGGTTTTCAGCTGTTCAATTGTTAAAATGCATTTATAACAAGTATTTGAAATCCAACACATTAAATCGCCATAATATAAACTTTTTTTTCAAAATCATAACTTTGTCGAACATTTTAATAATGTCGGATTAAAGATAAGGTACAATCGGTGCTGGGAAAAGGCATGGACATCTGGGTAGAACTACAGACCTTAAAGTGAGGTTTTGGACACACATTGGTGAGAAGCTAGTGATTCGAAGTCAGCTACCTTAACCACTTGGCCACAGAATCCCCGAAATTACCTTTCAGTGCAAATGCCCATAATACGGCCTACTTCTCTTCAGTTCGACTGCAAACCAAATTAACAATTTTCAGTAAAATTATCGTTTTTTTTTATCTTGAGTTTACAATATAAGCAGAGATGTATCATTATAAACTGGTCTTCTCATCTTATCGCGACAGTCTGTAGAATCAGCTGTTTCAAATATTAGTTACTTTTACAATGCATGTTATTTTTCAACAAGTGTTGTTTTGCCTTATTGTAATTTATACACTTCTTAAGAATGCTCATTTCGTTTATTTCACACAAACTGAAAATGTCAGTCAACAAACAGCTAAAAATCGTTTTTATTGTTAACATATTTATGCTTAAAATTTAGTTGGTGATAAAACTAGAATATGCGTAAATTGAAATTTCCAACAATATATATTCCAATTACAAAATGCAAATATGTGTTTCGTTTTCTTTTTCATGATCTTAAGCAGGCTAATTAAGTAACTGGTTATTATTAGCTATATTCGATGGAATGTATTAAAGGGTAATTGTAACTTGCAAATTGGTCTATTTATACAGCAATGCTCTTTAAGGAAACATGAATTAAGAAGATTAGTTTATTTTAAAGATGAGAAGTCTGTTTAGAATTACATACTTTATATTGCATTAGGAAATATTTCCTTGTGGGTGTGAATTCGTGCGCTGATTGAAAAGATCCTGCAGAAATAACTACTAATTGGTGCATAACCTGAATGTTAATTCGTTTCTTGAGATAATGATTATTGCAGTTACATAACTTTTAAAAATTATCATTTTAAAATGACGGATTGATCAAGCTGTTCGCAAGCACTGCGTAATTTGGAAAAAGGTACACTCTTACAGACTACATTTGAAGTGCACTTTGTATCAGAGTAGTATTCGACAATATACTTACTAGATGAAAAAACATACTTCTGAAGCAATTAAATATATCTAATAACATTTCAATTAATTTCATTAATCGTGAATCATATAACTCGATAAATTCGCCATTGAAAAACTATCCAATTTATTGTGAGTTTGGAGAATTACAGATTGATGATATAGATACAATTGGCAATTATTAACACACAGTACCGTTTATAAATACTTTAATTACATAGTACTGTGAAGTTATTGTTAATATTTTCTAATATTAATCCGTGGGTCTATTATTTATCTAATGAACTTAACATTAAATATTTAACATGGTACAATAAAGTACTGACTTTATCTCCAATGGAACGCTATCTAGTTTTGCATATTGCAGTTTTGTATATTATATTCAATAGAACCTAGGAATTCACGCGTTTACATTAAAGACGATTCTAACTTTCGTTTATGTTCTTGGACTCATTAGCACGCACCACTTATTACAAATGTAATACACTGTTGCGTGTGTCCATTACATAAATTGTATAGTAGACACGTTAGTAACTCGTCTATAAACCGAGGTGATTTTGGAACAGAATAGGAAATGTGTAAAATATTACAAGCTTTTTGAGTGATCACATAATTGGGGGCAATGCCCCCAGATTTAACAAACCGTCTTTCAATTTTCTTGTCGAGCTTATGACCAAACTGACAAAACACAGAAAACAAGTTCCAAAGTATTTACCAAACATAACTTTCATATTGCATTTTGCAATTATATTTTCGATCCAGATATGATTAAATAGATCTACACATTTTATATCAACAACAGTATGTGAAGAAAACTAAACTGCATTATAAATATAAATTATAATAGATCTTCTTAAGCGTAAGAATAGTAAAGACGCTTGATTTGATCACGTGATCGATTCTGAAACCGACAATTGTTTTGATCATGTGACCTATTCTGAAATCCAATAACTAATTTCAATACGCTCAAAAAATGTGTTAATGATTCTGCGTGAAAATAGCAACTACTAAGGAATTGCAACGCCACTGATAAGCCGACAGATTATTGATTTTTTTCATCACCGTGCCTCGACACTGTTGTGGATGTGTATTAGGGAGAGGGGGTGGGGGGGGGGGGGGCGGGAATTAATTGACTGTTTGATTTTTTTGTAATTATTATCTAATCTAATAATTGTCAGTAGATTTTTTTCTCTCATTGTTCGAATTCGTAAAATCAACTATGAACAGATTACTTCTGTTTTACACCAACTATTAAGAACATTTTAAAGCTTAAAGGCATATTTATGTACTTGGACGGACCGTCCTTATTCGTGATTGTTTATTATGTATAATTATATATTTTGATCTCAAAATCAGCTGTAAATCGTTAATCAAAATGTCCTGTCCACAGAAGTTGCATAAAAATGAATTGAATTTCAAATAGTTACTAAAATTTTATACACAATTGCACGGTGCATATCCATATTGGCGGACTCTGCGAAATATGCTTTATCGGCGGTTTCTTGCGTCGGCACCGGCGATTCTTTGCTATAAACAGGTTGGCAGTTATAAAAAAATCAGATAAACACACCAAATTAATTAAGCTATAATGTCTCCAGATAATCATTAGCTTAAAGCCTCCCAGTGCGTAATGCAGATAGCCTGCCTGTGCATCAAAAAAAAAAAAAAAAAAAAAAAAAAAAAAAAAAAGTACGCAGAGAGACCGCCGGTGCCACGACAAAACCGAAAGTAAGTGGTTTTGAAAAATTCCATTTACATTTCGGCCTATTTATCTTTATTATTTGGAAGAATATTGATAAATGAATACAAATAGTGCGCTTGATAGTATGATATCAAAGCAAAAACTGGTTAAAGACTGTGGAAAAAGTCGGGCTAGTGTTCCATGTCAGTACACCATCAACAAATTTCATCGAGTTGCGAGCAAAATCGCTGATAATTAAAAAGTAAACACTATAAAATATAGAAAAGACAGTCTAATGTTCCGTGCTCTACTTATTTTGAGCAGCATATGATCATGGACGGAAGCTCGATTTTTCGCCTCCCATACCAACCTGGGCACTGTTTATAGCAAAATATAGCCGGTGCCGACGCAAAGAAACCGCCGATATAGCAGATTTCGCAAAGAGTGCGTCGATATGGATATGTACTGTGAATTGGAGAGAACATCCTGAATATACATGTCATCTAGGGAAGGTTTGAATCCATGGAGATGTTGTCAAAAGTTATGGCATCAGAATCTTGCGGGCATGCAGTAATTTCAGTTGGAACCACCACGCCACCGCAAATCAGGAGAGATATTTTTTTTTTACTTTTTCCTGAAATCCGACCTCACAATAGGGCCAACAGAAACGCGCTTATTCTGGAAAAGTACAGCATTTCCAAAACTGAACATGTGCCCGTTTCTTTAGTCTAAAAATCAGAACATTATGTATATGACGTGTTTAAAATAATTATAATGTTCGGGAAATCCTTGAAAAAGGACCGAAGAAAACATTCATTCCCAGATTTTTATTAAAAAAAAAAAAAAAAAAAAACGCCATATACGCTGATCAAACTGGTATTTATCTGCAGGAAAATTATCGTTTAACGTAAAAAGTGCGCTAAATACTGTTATAATTGCGTGTACATATACGTATTTCATCATTTTTCAGACCGAGTAATTTTTGCTATGGGAGGTAATCCACCACTCCGCGATAATAACTTGCCTCAGGTGCCCGTTATATGTTAGCCTCATTTTCTTGGTAATTATCCCTGCAGATATATATTTATGTTACCAGTTTAATGTATTTCATTTATCTGAGGGTGCAAATGGTTTCTGGTGGTGATATTCGAAGGCAGAACCACCAGAAATCTTGTTCTTTTTCCACGGGCGTTTCGTATCCTAATTTACTCGAACCTAACTGTATACGCCAGTTCGGTAGGTTCATTGATATGACGAATCACGGTTTTCATAGTGTTTAATGTATTTCTTATATCGTGATATTGATAGTTTGAAATACAGGTGTACATTAAATAACCTAAAATTGAAAAAGACAATGTTATTTTGATCAACAAACATAACAAACAATATGAATAATAATATCATCATATATCATGTATGTTTTTAAGAAAACAGTTACTGAATTTTAGCAATAGTTGGAATGGAAAAAGGTAGATCTATAAAAAAATATTTTTACAGGTGTTTGTGTGTTAACTAATGACGACTCTTTATTAAAATGATGCTTATTTGTAACAAAAAACATTCCTGAATTTTTAATTGATAAGTATTGTACACATTAGAAAACATAGCCTAGATTTTTTCAATGTCAGTTCAAGGAAATCCTGTTCACATATTGGAATATTTTGACTTTCTTTCCAAACTTTCACAAAGTGTTACAAAGTTTGCTTGTTTCTGTTAGACTGTCAAGAACAGATGATGTCAGGACATAGAGTGCAAACAGAAGTATTGAAGAAATTGAAATACATTGTATAGCTTTATCTTTTTCATTTTATCAAACCTGGCAATGAAAGGTTTTTGTTTGTCGATGAACAGCTGCTTTTATCTTTACCTTTTGAACAAAATATAGAAGTGTATTGAACACAAAGATAATAAATTTTATTGTTGTGCACTCTTAAAGTTGTGACCACTCCATTTCTTGCCACACACAAGTGCATTACATAATGCCTGCATGTACGTCCCTGACATGAATGGGTTACATCAAGTCTTGAAACTGCAAAGCATTGCCCCCATCAGTCCTCTCAATACTTTGATTTTATTTTATGTCCTCAGCGTGCGTCGCCTTCTTAACAAGATAAGTCTGGGACGGATAAAAGTGTAATTTAATGAATGTGTAAGTATTAAAACGTTACCTAAAACAGGTGTAGCTACAATGATGTAATCACAATATTAATGTGTACTAAAACTGAAAAACTGAAATCTTTTTAAACGAATGACTTTGATACATGGGGTTTTATTATGAAAGTAGCTTTGTAAACAATCTTAGTTTATGTATTGTAAAGTTAAATTCATTTAATGTTGACTTTTACGTCTGAAACTATTTTAGTGAAAGTTGCCTATTTAGAATGTTTCAACAGGGCATCAACAGTTATGAGCTATAACATAAAAAGACAATTTCAAAAAAAAAAATGTTTTCGTATCAGTGTAGAATAAATCAGCACCAGATCATTCCAGTATTGCACTGGTGTAGGTTAAGCGCAATTTGTATGCAATTAAAGTCACACTACATAATTTCTGATATGGCAAAGTTCCGACTGTAACAGTGTAGGAAGACACTGGTAAATCAACGGGAATTATTTTATAAACAGATAAACTTCTGCGGATAATTACAATGTATTAGGCAAATTGCAAACTCTTTCAAATCTGTTTCATTACTGTTTATTTTTAAATCAATCCGTGTTGAAACACTAAAAAGCATTTACAGCAAAATGTTAATGATAGTGTATGCCAACCTAATACTAGTACGTAGATTTAGTGTAAAATAGTGTTGATAAAATGCATAATTATGTCTCACATAAATGCCCAATGCTAATTTCCCATTGGTTTATCTCGAATAATATACCATATTTCCCAGTGATTTAATATCACATTAGCAACGGAGCTATTTTGGTTCTCTGTGCATGCGATATTATTTTTCATATCTGCCGTTGAGTGATATGATACTTTCGCATTGATTAAAATGCTGCAACGATCAATTTTGACGAGGCGTTTATATATATTAAAGGATTAAAATTCCATCAAAGTTTGAATCGAAACTATGATCATCGGATAGGTAATAATCAAACTAAGAAAATGAATGGTCACACTTACACGTTCCATTTAAAAAAATAAGAAATTTATCACCGTTTTACGAATGTTACTGCTGTTGATTTCGCTGCAATACGCGCATGAATATAGAGGTTTACGATATGTGAACATCTCTGCTAAACCAGTCGTATTAATTGAAAAACGTCTTACAGCAAACTCGTCACAATTTTGGAGTGTTTCCTGGTAAAGATTTTATTTTGTTGGTTAAAAAAACCCATTTAACCCTTTATGTTGATTTTCCAGTCAATGTTTTGACTTTTATATGTTTTCGGTGTAATTAAATGAATATTGCATTCCTGAGCGGGTGATGAAATTATGTTCACCGCTCGAAATATGAATATACTTGAAAAATTAACTAAAACACATGAACAAAATTAAAAGGAAATTGTGGAACAATAAAGCTTAAATCATTCGTAAAATTTTATGTCTGCATAAATTCGCGAACCAATTCATCGTTATACAGTTGGCTACTATATTTACATAGCTTATGTGGAATGAACTGTCGGTGACATATCAACTGCTATATTCATGCATTCATGTTCTAATGAGAGACGCAACTGAATATAATCAGATTATTCTAAGATGGGAGACCTACATCAAATTAGTAATTCTATATTTGAGCCGCACCATAAGAAAACCAACATAGTGCGTTTGCGACAAGCATGGATCCAGACCAGCCTGCGCATCCGCGCAGTCTGGTCAGGATCCATGCTGTTCGCTTTCAAAGCCTATTCCAATTAGAGAAACTGTTTTTTCGAACAGCATGGATCCTGACCAGACTGTGCGGATGCACATGCTGGTCTGGATCCATGCTGGCTTTAAACACACTATGTTGACTTTCTCATGGTGCGGCTCAAAAGAAAATTCTGATTGTACAAAACTTGACGGTTCATCTGTTTACAATTAGTGCAATTTAAATGGCAGATTTATTTATATGTGACAGCAAATATATATGTTACTGTGTTTATTCATTATCAAAATGATGGTGCCTGGGAAAAATAGCATAATTTCATAATACTCTGAATGAAAAACAGAAATGAATGAATCCCAATACGATGCTTCGGGAGAGCTCCGTATTGAATATATATAAAAAGAGCAGACGACTGAACTAAACTGTCATTATTGGCAGAGAAATGGTTGGAGTGCGTTACTCGTTGCAGGAGAATCATCTGGTATTAGCAACTCAGAAAATATTTCACTTGTCTTAGTTTGTACTGTTGGATTGGCGTATTGCTATTTGATAAATATAATAGAATAAAACGAGAAATATAAAGAAATACGTTTAGTTTAATTGTTATTGCTTACTCATAAAATCTTCGTCGTTTTTAATCATTCGAACGAATTTTCATAAAGTTGAGGTATTAGCACTACTGCGTGGAGTATCAAAGGAAAACATAAATGTTTAATTGAATTGACTTGTTTGATGGAATAGTGAGCAAAATTAACAGAAATGGGTAATAGATTAGTGACTTGTGATCTATCTTTACCACATAAAGGCAAACAGCTACATACGTGTTTGACGCCAGATCAGATTTACTTTGTACAATCGTCATGGCATCTTATTAGTTCAGACCTTCCAAAACTTGGACTTATTGTGTTTCTAAGGTAAAACATTACAATACGTAATTCTATAATACTGTCTTTTTAATTTCCTTTTTATAAAAACTTATTTATTTGAGTTTTAAAGGTCCATTACTAAGGGAAAGTGAGTTGGCAATTTTTTTCATAGCCAGTGCATAGACTTCTGCAAGACACTAAATAATGAAGATTGGCAGGTCAAAATTTACAGAAGGTCTTTGGAACTCAAAGAAATGTATATGTATTATGTTGAAATTTCAATGAATCGACAGAATGACCCCCCAGGTCTTTTTAACTTTCTTCATACTTCATAGAAAAATAACTGTACATATACTGCGATTTGTTTCGAATTTCTACTTACCAACTTTCATTTTCCAATAAAATGAAATAGTTTCTGTGCTTTTTAAAAGAAATTAAAATGTTCACTTTCCTTAGTATTGGACCTTTAAGATCTGTTCATGATTTACAATACATATTTTGCAATTGCTATAACACATTATATTTATTTGCTTTACAAAACTACCTAATTTTAATTAATGACATAGCAATATTTCCTTTCCAAGTTCATCAGTTTATTTTTTATTTTTCACTATCCTATTCTTCTAATGTAAGTACCGTTTCTAACGAATCAATTTGGTATATATTAAGTAAGTAAATAAATTTTTACAACAGAAGAAAGAATATACAAAGTCCTAAATTTCCGTTGAAGCATTGAATACATCTCAAAATTTACTCAATTTGTCTAGATTGTTTTTATCGTATTAAATAAATTCTCTCAACATTTAAAACGTTTTTTATGTTGTGCAGAAAATGATACGAAGTAAGTATCTCCAAGGATAAAGAAACTAATACCAGTATCTTCGCTTGCACAGAAAATGTTACAAAATAAATTGTTGAAAATTATGTAATATGTTTATCTTAATATACAAAGATACCTATATAATAAGTATATCTTTATTTACATAGAAAATGTTATTCAGATAAGTTATCGTCATTTACACAGAAAATGTTACTGAAATGAATTATCTTTATTTACACAGAAAATAATATATGTATATCTTCATTTATACAGAAAGTAACATGATATGATTTATCCTTATTTATAATGTAAAATGGTATAAATTGAATACCTTCATTTACACGTAAAATAATTCAAAATCTCTTCATTTGACCGGGCAAGAATTTGAAATGTATGTATATCGTTAAACAGAAATGAGAGCGAGTATTAAATATTATTAATACATGTAAATGATAAGCTATACTTAATGTGTCTTTCAAAGCATTGTTTGAATTCCGCAATGGCACATACTCCCATCATGCAGTTCGACATTCTTCGGACGTAAATGTAGCTGAATGTGCACACAACTTTCCGTGAAAACCGGGGAATGTCGAATTCGCATACGAATGATACGTAAATTGCTGAATGCCATTACGAGTCCACAGGAAAAATGCTAACATTCACATGTCAAATACTGTGGATCAAGGCCACCTTTTATAAACTACCATCTTTAACAATTGTGAAAAGATATCATCTGTTTCAAAATGTGATTAAAAAACAAGGAAAGCAACTTCGTTTTTTTGTATACATTTAATGTAGTTAAGGAAAATGTTTTATTTATGTACAAAATTAACGGCTACGTTCTTGTCCGTTTTCGGGGGTGGGGTGGGGGGCAGATATTGTTTCTGTGGGAATATCTATTTTTTTTGTGTTTATTTGCTTTTATTTATTTATTTCTGTTTTAAAGAAAATCATATTTGTAAAATTTATATGAACAATACTTCTTCAATATTTTAAATTGTTTTAAAAACAAATGAATTTAGCAGAATATATCTTTTGGTTCTGTTTGGCTTCGATGAAATTTAAAGCAAGTTAATGCTATTATAGTAAAAGCTGTAGTAAAACATCATAGGAAAATTCCATATATTCTAATGGAGACGGCAACCTTAGACAATCCTAACATTTCTTTTTCTTAAAAAGTCCATTGTGTTAAGTAATCAAATGCCCCAAAACACTGTTGTCTTTTTTATTCATAGCAAATGTTACATTTTCCTAGCCTACCGATAATGAGTGTCACGATTTTTAGCGTTTAATCTTTGTCTGAAGTAAGGTTACTTCTGGACTGACAAGATAAGAAAATTGACCAGTCTGCTAGCGCCGTAATTAAGTGTGCTAGTGTGCCAACTTTCTTGATAAGTTGCTTTACTGACGTCAAATTATTAGAGAGATGTCAAAGGAAACTTGGCGGGGACTTATGTTTGAGCTGTAATTACATTGTAGCAATCATTTTGACATATAGAGTACACGTTTTAATTACATTGTAGCAATCATTTTGACATATAGAATACACGTTTTAATTACATTGTAGCAATCGTTTTGACATATAGAATACACGTTTTAATTTCATTTTAGCAATCATTTTGACATATAGAAATACACGTTTTAATTACATTGTAGCAATCATTTTGACATAGAAATACACGTTTTAATTACATTGTTACAGTCATTTTGACATGTAGAAATACATGTTTTTACATTCTAGCAATCATTTTGACATGTAGACATACACGTTAAAACTTTTTATTACATAGTAACAAATATTTTGACATGCAGAAAATACGTTTTGATGACAGTATAGCAATTATTTTGACATATAGAAACATACGTTTTAATTACATTGTTGGAATAATTTTGACAGATAGAAATTAACGTTTTAATCCTTTTTAAATATAGAAATACAGCAAACATGAAGATGTGAACAATCTTTTAAGTATTCATAAAGCAGTTTTTTGATTTATATTTACATCTGGAACTCATCTGTAGTTAAGACTTTGACCGATGTAAAGACATGTTATAAAAATATCTCAGATGTGTACTGATTGCCAAAATTGAAATGTTTCCGAACACTTTTTACAAGAATTTCGTATTCAGTTTGCTTGTAATTTGACACTGAATTATACAACGACATCGTTAGTTTTTCTAACAATAATGAAGCACTAGATATGTTTTGGTTTCATAGTTTATGTTTGAAAAGCATGTTTTATCCAAAATTGTACACGTGGATTTTTAATAATAAAGTGACATACATCTGTTCAGTATCGATACCTTTCCTGGCTTCCAGATCGGCTAATATAGTATAGTATAGTAAAGTGTACTTCATCCTGATAATACAATTTTATTTGGTTTATATAATATTTCTCCATTTCGGCCATGCATAGCTTTTAAACAGTTATGTTTGGCGATCCAGAACCATCTCATGCATGATTATATAAAAACAAGTTTTACAGATATTGCAGAGAAGTAAAATATTACTTACCTTTTGACATTTTCAACAAATATTTCATTAATTTTAAAGGCTTGCCTAAACCAAGTGCGTGAGAACTGTAGGCACTAGAAAATTTAAGATAAAAAACATATCTATTGCGTATATAAAACATATTACATGACTCCTGTTGTAAATAGCTTGTGCTATTGAGAGGTTTATAGTTTAGCACTGTATTTTACTGGTTTTTACAACTTGAAGACTCAAATATGAAAAGTTACATTTGATATCGTGTTATAAAAACACTGAATGGTTTGCCTATCAATAGTCAGAACTATTGTCCAATGTACGGAGGCAAACCATTCATTAAGGTTGAAATAGATCAATTTAATTCAGAATGTGGACAGGTTCATTTTTTTCGACTGTGTCTACACTTTGAAATTAGATTTAGCGTAAAAATGTGCGGAAAGGAATAACTTCGCATTTCAGACTCACCTGCGCCATTGAATTGTATGGAATATCTAAGAAATATATACCGCATTTTGTTCAGTGCAAATCCATTTTGGCTGTTTACTAACTAAGAACATATACTGGCACATGAAAATATAACCTCGAAAAACAAATTTATGTTATATGGGAATCGCTCATAGCATTTTCATAGACAATTATGAGCTCATTACAATTTCGAGTAAAAGTACATGTACTCATTTATTGTTTTCTTTAATATCGAATATTTTACTTATGGCAATTAATTAATTAATTAATTAATTAGAAAATCGTCTTGATGTGGACGAGAGCTAGAAAACGAAAAGACAAAAATACTAGCCCGTAACTTTTTCGATGCCCACAACTTGTTCAAATTATAACTTTGTCCTAAATCATTTATCTAAATATGTAGTATGCATAAAATTCTGCATGCTTTTTCGATTAACAAAGCTTAAGAAAATTTACGTTTACCAATGTCTAAGAATGGCACTGTCAGATTTGGTTTAAAGAAATGAATGGCATACAAATTAATTTCTTTTACTAGATTATGGTACTGTATCTATCTTTAATACCTTAAACATGAAAGTTGAATATAAATGAAGTCGAAAGAATCAAGTGCTGTATTATTTGAACATTTAAACAACTGTTAGAAAATTAAAGTTGTTCGCCGAAGCACTTAAAATAGCCTGTTTTGGGACTTTCGATAATTACGAGTGTGTAAATTTCCGTTGAAAAAACGCATCAGGTATTTTTCTCTCTCTTATTATTAACTGTAATATTTCTTTTCATAGAATGATAGAAATCTCAGTGTGTATTGGAAAACAATCGTACTTGATTTGTAACGAATCATGGTTAAATGTTAGAAGTTTCTCGATGGTTTGGTTAAATTCTTAACGAACACGTGGATAGATCTACGACAGCTTCTTTTATCGGTAACACTGTAAATAAGCAATGTAGTAAAATCTTTATCAAACAATATATTTATCAATAGCCTTCATCGTGTATCGATTTTAAGAAGTGTCAAGAACATGCAAAATTCACGTTAAATATTTGTAGAAAGTTTTACAGACTTTTCTCATTGGGTCATTTTCCATCTTTTCCACATTGACACTTTTATGAACTGTTTTGTTTATATTTCAGATTCTTCGAGACGGAGCCTAGTATGAAGTCACTGTTTCCAAAAATAGTACAGATGAACCAAGACAATAAATTAGAGTGTAATATTGATCGTGATATGCTTCAAAAACATGCAGTAACTGTGTTAGAAGGACTAGGTGCAGCTGTAGAAAGTCTTGATGATTCTCATTTTCTCAACGGTGTCCTTATTGCAATAGGACAGACACACGTACAACGAGAGGTTAAACCACATATGCTCAAGGTATGCTTATCAATTGGTAATGTTTTTACCTCCTCGAAACAAATCTTTTTAAGTATAATCACGAAACAGTTCCATTGACTCCGTGGCAGAAAATTCACTTTGCATGCAAAAGATCGAACACCCACGAGCAGACGATACCACTGCCTTTTTAATGAAAATATCACTCTTTTGGCGTTAATGCGATGCACATGGGTGGGGTATCATGTCTATAGTGTAGTATTCTGGCGAAGCAGCATTAACGATCTCTGCATTGTTCACGCTGAATCGTTATATGACTGACAAAAATGTTAGATCCTAAAGCCGAAAATATGTACACAATAGCTCTTTCCATTGCACAGATACAAACGAGACGTCAAATTATATATTATAATAAATGTGTTTCGTAACACAACATTTACTCGTTTATATATTACATAAATATTTGTATATCATCCTGGTCGCGATAAATACATTCAAATGTACTTTACATATACATGGACAAACGAAAATCATCCTCTACCAGCGCAAATAAAGGGCACTTTTACTGCAGGAACAGAGAGACAAAACCCTAAGAAGAGAGTATGAGATAAATGTTAGATATACAGTGTAGGCATGTCCCGCTTACTAAGTCTAACTCTCTGTAAATTAATATATGACTCTTTAACAGGCTCTGATATGAGCGTCGATACACACAAATCTCTAATGCTTGCTGCGAAGACTCGGTACTAGTCTCTAGGTCGGGTAGGAGACACACAGGAGCATCTCAGAAATTTTCAGTGTCTGGAACGAGATTCGAAAAACGGACCTTTGAATTGACAGCATGTACCTGTTGGACTGGACAACCATTCGATTTTAGTTCAACTTCCTATGAAAAGTAACCTTAAACTTCATTGTATGAGTTCATACATTACACGTATATTATTGTTTTAACCATTCTATACACAGATGCGAGAGGTAAATTCTGTTTGCTTAAGGCGCGGAACTGTTCTGACAATCAGCACTATTTTTGTGGGATTACATAATTCACCGATTGCGATTTCGGCATGCTTCGACCGTTTTTCATAACACGATCAAATACAATAACATTAGTATTTAATTAGTCTGGAAGAATATAGTATGTTTGTAAGTAATTGAAAGTCAAATTCATAAGTTTAAAAGACAAAGATCTTTAACTAGTAAATATGAATCATGCATCATCATTTGCAAAGTAGCATAAACAATTTGACAGGAAGCTGTAAGCATTTAGCGTGAAATATATGGAGGTTAATATTTTCCATTTAATATTTGGCAATAAGTATTTGTAAATTAAAATAGCGTATCGGCCTTCCATAAGCCATGAAGTTAATGGCATTTTTATCAAAACGAGCTATGTGTCACTTGTCCCTCATTTCCGAATGGTCAACAATGTAATTCACTCAGATGTGAGTATTTACCTTCCTTTTTTGTGTCTATTAGTGGAACAAATTGCTTCATGAATAAATATGACGTTAAAAGTGCGTGGAACCCAGTACTGACATGACACACAACATCTTGCTATAGATAATTGCCTTATTACAACGTCTTAAGTATGATTTACGTAAAAGCTTCACGTGATATATGTGAACACGTGATTTAAACAAATCACGTATTGGCGATTCACTTAAGACTTTGTTGAAGTAAATTAAGAATGTGATTTGTCAACACCCAATTTTCTCTGACAATCCATTTCAGTATTAGAGATGATGTACCACGATTATCGATTGCTAACGCTTCTTCAAAGAACAAGATAGAATTGACAATCAGTGTGTTAATTGACCGCTGGTATATCACCACAATAATCTATTTTTACCCGGTTACAATTTACATACAGGAGAATGACATTTAATTAAGAGAAAGTGTCTGGTTGATTCATTTAGTTACACATACATTCAAAAAGAGGGAATTTTAGTGAACCTCTTGCTAAATAAAGTAATATGAAATAGGTCAGTTTCTGCTTGTGTTTGTAGGTGTGTTACGGTTTGCATCTATCTTTTTCAATAATATGAGTCATATAAACGACAGTGTCAACTTATAGTGGTGAATAATTGCCCAGCTTTATAATGCTGTTTCACTTGAATATACCGCCGTAGACAAATGGCCTAATACCTCGTCCTGCCACATTATACTGACACGGGGCGGACCAGTTCCAGAACTATCCTCTTTATGCTTAGCGCCAAGCAAGGAAGCTACTAGTACCTATTTTTTCACGTCTTTGGTATGACGTGGTCAGGGAGCGAACCCATGACCACCCGCACTTGAAGTGGGCACTCTACCACTAAACTACCGAGATGGCAGTATAATATCGAGAAATTACAGTTTCCTAACAGCAGATGTATGGCAGAGCAAATGAATTTAGATCGAATTATTTTCCAGTAGATAGGTACTTGGTGAAATACTTTATGTGTGGTCTACCCAAGCTGAAAATATAAAATCTGGTAAAGATTCTAAATTTTCTTTTTATAATTTTTTGAAGTGCCGTGCGTTTTCATAAACTACTGAAGTTATATTTTCATCAATGACAAACTTGTCAGTTAAGTAGCAGAGATGTTCTTCACTGTAAAAATGTGCACACCGTATTGGGACGCTCAGTGGCAAAACATCACTAGAGAGTTGAAGCTGATAAATGGCTCACACCAGACTGTTTTCGTTTCCCCATCTATGTTCAACAGTTTTGGAAAATTGTAAACAGCGTTTTCTTCTGCAAGATGAAACCCTCACTCTTCGCGTGTAAATAATTATAAAAAAGCAAACAATATAAACATGTATTCGATGTATTTATCTAAGTAGAGCAAATGTCAGTAAGGGCTCAAATCATATCAAATTGGTCCCAGTAGGCTTTAAGAGTCATACACGGTCAAAAGAGGAAGGCGCAGCTTGTAGAATTGTGGAAGGGGTCAACACAAATATATTTTAATGAAATGATATTTTAATTTATAAAATGCAAATTTGCCGCAATGCAGAATCTCACGAAGTTACATAAAAGTTTGGTTTTGATATATCTTAACTTAGTTGTAAAGAATGGAAGCAAACAAGTTTTCTTACATATATAATACAATATATTTGCCTGTTCTCTCTGACGCAAAGCATGTCATACATTACGCAACCATTTGGCTCTTACATACTCTCTGTATAATTTTTGTAATATTTATTTCGGCATGCTGATTTCGCCCGAAAAAAAAAGACAAAGTGTTTGAAATAATTTGTCCTCCACCATTGATTCATATATGGGAAATTAACATTTACTTGCGCAGAGATTAGGACAATATTGTTACATAAACCACGAACGATTAGGTCAACTGCCCGCCTTTACATGAACTGAAATATTGTTGAAAAATGGTGCTAAAACTCAAAAGCAACAAATATATAACTCAGTAATACAAACCAAGCCTTCTTGTTTCAAAATAAAATTAATCATACAGTAATCTTGCCATTCCTACGTTACAGGCTACAGCTTGTTCCGAAGGAGCACAATATAGTCTATATAACTAACCAAATGAATTTGATCATGTACGTATTCATTGTAACATTGTTGTTTCAGAAACTTTGGCCATCCTTGCATTACGGATTACAGCAGGTTCTTAAGGAACACTATACCAAACAAGTGTCAGAAGCCTGGAAGAAAGTGTTTGATTATATTTGTGCATATATGAAACTTGGTATGGAGAATCCGGATATGGACGTTGACAATCAGGCAGATATAGTACGGAGAGCTTAGTGAAGAGCATTTGATTCAAAATTTGAGTGGCAACAAAACAAATAAGGCGCCATTTAAAGTCTGTGAATAATTCTTTCTGAATATAGTGCATATTTGCCGATGTATTTGGAAGAGCATGATGCCGGGCATGGTTTAAAGAACAATTCAGTACAAAGCCAAATGCAATGAGAAATGTGTTCTGTTGTTCTATTTTCAAGGGCTTTTTAAGAATTTTTGTATATAACACATACTTCATGATTGCAATAATAGAAAATTAAGTGGTATATAGAATTACGAAATATTATCTGAAACAAAATGTAATAGTCACCTCGATATCTATATATATCTTAAACGTAAGTATTTTTTAAGATGTGTGACTAAGAATCACTCCGGTTTCTAGGTAGCTTGCACGATGATTTAGCTGAAAGACGCCACATACAACGTTAAAATGTTATGGCAGTTTTAATCTGTCTGACATATGTTGCAAAGATATGGCTTGTGTTGGACAGAGATATATAAATTAACACCTGATTAAATGAAGCATTGACAATGCTACTTTAAATGGATGTTTTATACGTCTTTATAAAATATTTAAGATCCTTTAGAAGTCTAAAATACAACCATGCAAAACTCTCTTATATAGACAACTGTATGAACACAATGAACAAAAAAGGCCCAGAAATAATACAAATATAGACATTAAGTTTGGACGACTTTTAATGGCACTAAAATTCTGCAATTATGAAAGTTATTCAAATCTATAAGACTGGAAACAGTCAAGCAAGTAAATAGCATATACAGTTTGTTTGAGACCGTTCTAAGAGGTAATGAAATGTGAAGCACCACTCATGCCCGCTATACACCGATATGTAAGGGGTATTCCGAAACATATGACAATGGACTCATTACTTTATTATAAATGATCGGGATCATGTGCGAGATACATCAATATAAAGGGTGGTTTTAATCCTTTTTATAAAACACTATAATGTGACTTTCACAGTTGGCGAAAAGGCAAATGCATTTGATCATACACTGCTGTTGGTATCTATACTTAATCAAAATGTACAACATAGAGATGAATATCATCATGATATGTCAGTATAAAGAACAACATCATACCTTTCTTTTGTAGCTAGTACATGTCTTCAATTAGTTATAATTAACAAAGTTATGAGGCTAGTATCATTACTTCAAACTCACCTCTTGTAAACTTACTTATTTTGTACGGAGAGATTTTCTGGACTACATGATCCCAGTTTTGCATCAGAAAAATAACAACACAGTGTTCAATTACGGGACGTTGGTCAATTCAAGTTGTTGTTGTTTTTTTTTTGGCCATAAGATATCTATGTGCATCTGATAACCTCTAACACCTCTGCACAAATCTGTAAAATTAAAACATGAAAGAAATAACACCGCCTTTTTAAAAATGTAATGTGTTCAAATGTTAAGCAATCAGTTAAATGTTAAAGGAAACATGACTGTAAAATTTAATATGTATATACATGGCTCTTTTCACATCGAAAATCATACACCTTACTCGTTAAAAAAAGTTTTTACCTGGGAAATGTAGTAAAACCACGCACTTCAGCAAAACCATGACTATTAAGGACGAAAGCATGTCATACATCAATGAACCATTTGGCCTTTACATATTATCTGTATAGTTTTGTAATTTTTATTACGGCATGCCGATTCCGCCTGAAAAAAACAAAACACTTTTTTCTCGGTGTAATATATAAGTCAATTGTATATGTTACTTTTGTATGGTTGACGTTTTGCAGTGATGCAAAGTGCATTACTGTGTAATTTATCCTTTCATATTTGATATATGAGGGGCGGTAAAAACGTTCCAGAAAAAGTGCTCTGTAGTGTTTGTTTTGTAACGAGGAATGATAAAATTTGACTGATTCATAAAAGAGAACTCAAAGAATTAATACACAAAACCACCGAATGATTGACAAACAGTAATAATAACGTTACTACGAGAACTGTTTTAAGGTCATTAGTGGAAAAATCTTTTCAATATATACCTGTAAATTTCCTGCATGAAATACAGCCTTTTTATCACTACTGATTACAGAACTCTGTATTCAACGCCCATCAGATACGAAACAAATATTCAGTGGTAGGATTACTTTAGTTGTCACGTCAAATATGACGTCAGACGTGACGTAAACACGGTGTCCGACGTTTCATGCGTCAAAGAGTTCACTTTTTTATCTTTATTTTTCTAAAAAATAGTCAGTTTTGGCTGATTTAATTCTATAAACAGGTATTTGTATATATTTTTAAGTAATGGGTTATTAAAGCACTACCTTGATCTGCAATGTTCGGTGGACTCACGTGAATTTTGCAAGAGCGGATTAGACTTCAAGTGCCACTTTAGCTGCTCGTGGGATTTAGGCCTGGCAAACTCACTCGAACCGAATTTTATATTGTAGATCAAAGTACTATAATAATGACTCTATTATATTTGAACGTATGATCTGTATCGAAATGACACTTTTACATATAACAAGCCGTGAAAATAATGAAAATCTGTCTGTCGCGTAGATTGTTTACGACATTCCTCACTACTATGTAATAAAGTAAACCTATATTTTAACTGCTTTGATTAGATAAATGGACAAGTGATCAATATCATGAATAATTACAGTGTAAATATTCCTGTTCCAATGCCATAATCAGTTCTTGTTCCATTGCCATAATCATTATCAATGCGTTTGTTTATATAGATAAGAAAAGAATGTATAAAATATTTCATATTTCATGTTCATGGTTATATTGTGGTTAACATTTTTTGCAGAGATAAAATCTTCTAAGAAATAAAGAAATAAATCATGTTTGAGTTTCTTCTGCTTTGATATGAAATTATATAAGACTGACTGCTGACATACTGTTTAAACCATATATTATATAGACAAGTGAGACTGACATAGGTATTTTCAACCGAAGACAGAATATCGTATGGAACTTCTCCGCCGCCTCACTGGCTGGCAATATTCATGTCATGCTCACTGGTATGTGATATTTATTTCAATATATCATCAAATATCTTACTTTTACACTTAAAAACATATTGGCATGCGACTCATTATTTCCAATTAATACAGTATTACATGTACACGGATTCGTAGACACTTTCGAAAAGGAAGACCACAAGATGTTAAGCCGAACAGCTGTGGAAAATTTAGAGGAGGTCACACGATAAGTCGGATTTGGTTTTAGTTTATACATAATTTATTTAAGGTCGATTATGAAGGAAGTTCTACAACTTATATTAATCACTCTCGACACCTCATTCCTGATGGAATCCATCGCCTCGAGGGTATGGGATTTGGTTTTATGTCAAATGATTTAAATATTGAAAGTTATGTTATGAATATCTAGAAAACACAAAGTGACATGGCGTCGGTCAGTCAAAGCGGAACAGCTGCTAAATAATAATAATAAATTGCAATAAATTAATTTATTCAAAATGAATGACGATTGTTTGTAAGTATCAAGTAGTTTAGACAAATCAAATATAAACAACAGGTAATTTTCTTAACTTCTACAAAATTGTAACGGTAGTTTGTCAACTGTTTGTTAGCAGTAGTAATTTAAATGTTACAGATATCTAAGAAATACTTATTTTTGGAATGTAAATCTAAATTTTGTTAGTTGATACATGAAATTGGTGAGAATCTTTCTTTTCAGCTAGTGCCACTCTGTACTTGCCACGTTGAATCTTTTGTGCGCAGTGAGGTTCTAACATTCTTTTTGTAACATGGTTATCAGGTACTGTATGAGCGGCAGCGTTCTTTTAATGCGATTATATCTGAAGGATTTTATCATTGTTTTTTTTTTTGTCCCTGTATCCGCAAATTGAAAATGGGAAAAAATATGTTCTCTTTCTTAATTATTAATATTATACATTTGTGTGTTGTTGCAAGTGGAATTACTATCTGTAGACTTATTAAATAGAACAGTATTTACAAATCACCTTTTTAAGCTCACCTGAGCCAAAGGCTCAGGGTGAGCTATTCTGATCACTCACCATCCGGCGTCCGTCGTCCGTAAACTTCTATTTTAAACGACATCTCCTCATAAACCGCTAGGCCAATTTAATCCAAACTTTACAGGAATGATCCTTGGGTAAAGCTCTACAAAAATTATTCAAAGAATTGAATTCGATGCAGAACTCTGGTTGCCATGGCAACCGATAGGAAAAAAATTAAAAATCTTGTTCTCAAAAACCAGAAGCCCTAGAGCTTAGATATTTGGTGTGAAGCATTGCCTAGTAGACCTCTATCAAATTTGTTCAAATCATGACCCCGGAGTCAAAATTGACCCCGGCCCAGGGGTCACTTGATTTTACAAAGGAAAATCTTAAAAAATCTCCTTCTCAAAAACCAGAAGCCCTAGAGCTTAGATGTTTGACATATAGCATTGCCTAGTGGACCTCTACTAAAATTGTTCAAATCTTGACCCCGGGGTCAAAATTGACCCCACCCCAGGGGTCACTTGATTTTACATAGATTTTTATGGGAAAATCTTCGAATTTTTTTAAAACATAAACCAAAAGGCCTAGAGCTAAGATATTTGACATGTAGCATTGCCTAGTAGACTTCTACAAAATTTGTTCAAATTATGACCCCCGGGGTCGAAATTGACCCCGCCCCAGGGGTCACTTGATTTTACATAGGAAAATCTTCAAAATTTTTCTAAAAATAAGCCAAAAGACCTAGAGCTTAGATATTTGACATGTAGCATTGCCTAGTGGACCTCTACAAATTTGTTTAAATCATGACTCCCCGGGGTCAAAATTGACCCCGCTCCAGGGGTCACTTGATTTTACATAGGAAAATCTTCAAAAAATTTCTAAAAATAAACCAGAAGGCCTAGATCTTAGATATTTGACATGTAGCATTGCCTAGTAGACTTCTACAAAATTTGTTCAAATCATGACCCCGAGGTCAAAATTGACCCCGCCCCATGGGGTTGCTTGATTGTACATAGAAAAACCTTCAAAATTTTCTAAAAATAAACCAGAAGGCCTAGAGCTTAGATATTTGACATGTAGCATTGCCTAGTGGACCTCTACAAAATTTGTTCAATCTTGACCCCCAGGGCCAAATTGACCCAGCCCCAGGGGTTACTTGATTGTACATAGGGAACTCTTCATACATTTCCTAAAAATAAACCAGAAGGCCTAGATCTTAGATATTTGATATGTAACTTTGCCTAGTAGACTTCTACAAACTTTGTTAAAATCATGACCCCTGGGGTAAAATTGGCCCCGCCCCAGGGGTTACTTGATTGTACATCGGAAAATCTACCAAAAAAATTCTAAAAATCAACAGCTTGACATTTGAAACATGTAGCTTATATTACTCAGGTGAGCGATCCAGGGTCATCATGACCCTCTTGTTTCTAAAGTATATTTGTACGTCAGAGAAAATATATCTTAATTCCAGCACGGCATATCATATTAAGTAAGAAGACGATAACCCGATGATAAAATCTATTATTTCCATGTAACATGACGACGTGTTTCCATGACGACGTGTTATTTCATACGCTGTAATCTCTAATAACTTGTTTTCATGATCAAATATATGAGTAGATCCTTGAGAGGCACAGAACGCAACCAAGTACAATGACAGGAGAAACGGACTGTTTGTACATGAGAGGTAAGCGTACAACATTCCTCAGCTCCCTCACTCTCAATAGTATAATAAAATGCTTTCCATTTCCTTTCTATTAATACTGAAGAGAGAGAATTAAAATCAAATTCTAATATGGAAAATCTTCGCAAATCGTTAACACACGTCACGTTGACGTATTATTTGGCGCCATACAGGCGCCAAGCAAGAGTGCTACTAAATTTGATTTACAATTTGATATAAAAACATTTCAAATATTACAGGATCGAAATATGACTGAATTACAACTTCATTCATACACACTGTAAAAGTTATTCCACGGGATGTGTTTCTTCCCGTATTTTAACACTGTTAAAACACGATTAAGCGTTGACGTAACGGCGACCTTCTGTTTCGCGCTATACATGCTGGCATTGACCTTTTATCAATGAAATATGACTTTAAATATAACAAGCGATCTTATCTGAACTAATTTTATTTCAAGCTTGACTGGTTTGACATTGATGAGTCTAACTACTTCCTCTTAGTTAAAGATAATCTGATATGCGTTCCATTGCGCAAAGATTATGTCCTAGGGATTTGGGGTTAACTGTCTTCAGGAATTATATGTATATGAGTCGCGCCATGAGAAAAGCAACATAGTGCGTTTGCGACCAGCATGGATCCAGACCAGCCTGCGCATCCACGCAGTCTGGTCAGGATCCATGCTGTTCGCTTTCAAAGCCTATCGCAATTAGAGAAACCGTTAGCGAACAGCATGGATCCTGACCAGACTGTGCCGACGCGCAGACTGGTCTGGATCCATGCTGGTCGCAAACGCCCTATATTGGTTTTCTCATGGCGCGGCTCATATATATATATTTATCTATTTGTCACTGATGAAAGAGGCTAGAACAGACAGGAGATGATTCGTTTACACAGTAAACATGTGTAGGGATAACACACTGTAAATCAGTTAAGATCACAATTTGCTTAAATTTCCTGGTACGTGTCCGTGTTGAGTCCGTGACCCTCGAGTCCGTGATCCAATACTCAAGCTGCATAGGCGTGTTGGTTTTAAAGAATATGTATTTTGCTTTTACTATCGTTTAAGGTATCCGATCCATAAATAGGTACATTTCGATGCCTGGTGACCCCATGATTTTTTGGTATCATTTGAAAGAGTTGTGTCTGCTGAACAAGAATTAATAAATAAAATGACCATAAATAGTATGCAAGAATAATTACATTCCTGTTTTATGACCGCAAAATGATAAATCTTACACTGTAACAACTGGATTTCTGTTGAAGTATCATTGAAGACTATAAAGTAAAAAAATAAAAATTCTATAACATATTTTTATCATGTAATTTATATTTCCTTTTTCAGTAGATGATATACTTTCAAATGATACAAAAATCATATGAGGTTACCAGGCATCAATATTTGATATATTTATATAGCACTGTTATATAGAACTTGCTTATTTGTGGATCGGATACCTTAAATACATTGTTTATTGTCCTTCAATAATATATTCTCGCTTTATGTATTTGTGTTTTCATTTCTCTTTGTTTAGTGCTACCATTTGGTTTTACTCTCCTGTATCAATATTGCGCAATCAGAGTGACTTTGATCAGAAAAAAATAACCGGTGTTCTCTAGATTTTGTTCTTCTTTTTCCCGCATCTCTTGCAACTTGACTGGACTTCAGCAACAATATAAACGTGCTTAAAATCGCTATATTTAGCTAAAACTGTTTTGAACACGACTAAGCTGTATTGAATTGGCGAAAAGAATTTAATGCAGCTTCCTGCAAACCAAGACAACAATTATACCTGAAATGTTCAATTTAAATCAGTTGCGTAATCATGATCCCATTACTTTCGCTTGTAACTTACTTGCAAAATCCATTTATAACTTATATTTGTCTGGATTATTGGCAGAAGCAAAAGTACTCAAAATATAATCATTGTAAATGAGTTGATAAACAACACCATGGTCTGAAATACCTCTTATAAAGATTTACTTAGAAACTCAGAGTCATTTGAAATACTTAAAGCATATAACTGTATAAAAATGAATTAAGTAGTCAGGGTAATATTAAATTTTTTGTTTAGTATTGCCTTAATGTCATTTCAATGTTATATTTCTGTACGATAAAGACAGCTTACCAGTCACAAAGAGATAGATGACATATCGCCAAAAAAATATTGACCACCAAGGGGATTGATCATGCGACCCCTTGATCGAAAGTCTTTTTCCGTACATAAGACTAATCGAGTGATTTCCTGTATCACTAAAATAAATTATATTTAAATGAAACACAGAAAGTACACGTAACATAAGGCACTCACCCATTTGTCTTTTCAGCGCACCATTTTAACATGAAATATAACATTAAAAGTCTAATAACGATGCACTTATAGGTACTTAAGAACATTTAGGAAGCTAACCTTCCGCTGCCTGTGTTTATATATAATCTTAATTATATTCCAATGACGTAATAACGTGACTGTCTTTATCTTATTTAAAAAACTTATTAGCATTGAGGTTGTATCGGTGAAGTCGTGGTGATGATATTAAGTCGTGGATTTTGTACAAGTCTATCATGTTGAGATCGCAGTGTATAATAGAAGATGTATAATAGAAGTAATTTTAGATTACATGCGAATGCAATGCAAGAAAATGACGATAAATCATACCAAGAAGTTTTAGGATCTAAAGGACTTTCCTAGTTTTAGAAGCGAAAAAACAATTTCATACCTTTTCCGTCACTCAGAATAGTTTGATTTTCTTTTCAATTTTACGAGGTTTTGTGTGAACAGACTTTTTCATGTCAACTAAGATATCCTGACACTTTTATAAAAACTCATCTACAAGTAAAGTAAAAAAATAAAACTTAAAAAGTTTTTGGTATCCTAAATAACTATGATTTCCAATTGGAAAACTCCACATCAATATGTTTTTCTTCTTTTTTACAGATAAATTCAGATTTTTTAAGAAATTTAAAAAAAAAAATATGCCTTATTACTATCATCATGCAGTAATAATGCAGAATAAGAAAAGTATTGACAGATACGCCTTGTTCTGGGAAATGTGGATAAACCAGCATCTTGTACTAATTTACTTCCTTTGAAAACCTCCTGCTATACTGTCGAACTTTAACGTAATTACTCTATTCTTTTTTATTCAAATACATTTTTCATTTGCTAAATTCTGATTTCTACGTTGAACTGTTTTCTGACAATCATTAATATAAATTTCATTGTTCCTTCAATTACTGCTTCTAGAATTGTGCATTGTCAGTTTAATGAAATTAAAAACAAAGTCTTTTTTATCGATCTTTATAGGCTTTATAGGTATATCTTGAAAATTGCCTTTTGTTCCAATTTGTATAAATTCAGTCAAAAAGAAAAGTAATTATTGGAACTATTGTCACATTTTCCTTGTCACGCGGTGATGACTGAGAAAAAGTTCTGCTTTTTTCTTGTTTTTGACCTAATGACACTTCTGAAAACTTACATTGCATGTTAATTGCCTTTTTGTGACATTTCATATTATAGGTTGCTGTATCTGGTGATGTAACTGTCTATCATTATATGTGACGTCGTCTTTGAAAAGCGGTCCAGATGCGGCATGACGTAATATCGAGAAACGACGTCTAAAGTTGCGCCAAGTTTACGCGCGCAGCTTTCTTACACATGTTTTAATTAGCAAAAGTTTGACCGTTAAAGTACGACTGCTTGTTACATGACTGATAACAGCCTACTAGAGAAAGAATATTTAGACATCAGACCTGTAAAAAAATAGTGGTATTACGCCTGAGACAAAATATTTCGTTCATAATCAGTTGTTTCCTCTTCGCCACTGTATGTTTCCGGTTTCGGATTTTATCAGGGAAGCATGTGAAGTTTACTTTTGTTTATCTACCTTTTGTTCAACGATGAACGGATCTGAGACTTGTAATACTGTTTACTGATTTGGTAAGTACTGTTTATAAACAGTTGTAAATGTAGATTCTCTAATATATTTGAAACTTTCACTGAAATAAGTCGGTCTTTTACCCGGAAGTGAATCCAAAACATACCGAGGGAAATTTATGAAATTTATCTTGTGGCCACTAAACACAGATGATTTCACTATGCCTGTGTATTTAATATAAAATGGCCAGTTGGGTTATCACAAAGATTATTGAAGGCAGGCAGCTTCTTACTCAAGGTGACCTGGATTCATCAAATTATTTCTTTGTCCATAGTAAGCATTAGTATGGAAAAATACAAAATACATGTAGCTATGATAATTAATAAATTTGATGCAGACTTTCAGATGCCTGCCTATGTCACATCATTTCTCGAAAAGTCCCCTCTCACAGTAGTAGCCAAGGTATTTTAAAAGGAAATATGTAGATGTCCGGTAACTGGACACCTACCCTGCATTCTGGCTGTCCGGCAACAAGACGACTAGCCTCTCCGCGAATGTTTTTCTAGCTGTTCGACGATCATTTTATATATGAATACTGTAATGAATAAATTTATTGTATGATATTTTTTTGGCATACTAAGGTTTGAATATTCACCTGTAAGGTTTATTCAGACAATATTTTAAAATTGATTACCGGACGCCTAGTAAACTCCTATAGGATAGAGTACGTAGGCTAGGCGTCCTGTTACCGGTAGGCTAAACACTGGCTAGGTTTCTGGTTACCGGATGTCTAGACGCTTCCATTTATAAAATAGTAACTGTTTTTGCTGTAGGTCTCATAAGTCATGTTATTTCTGTATGCTAACTACTCTCTTTCCATTATTGTTGATTCAGAATGTTTTGTAACAGGATGACTGTATATGGATAGTGGGAATTTATGCTATATAATGAAAATCTTTTAATTTTTTTTAATTTTTGAGCCTTGCTGTGTGTAAAACAATTTATGATCCTTTAAAAAATAGATTCATAGTATAATAACTTTTAAAGTATTTTGTGGTAAGTTAATGAAACCTTTCACAATCACATTATTAATTAAGTATTCAGTTTTTGATTTTTAGTGATGTTTACAGTACATGTAATGTATCTTCTTTCAGATAATATTCCTTGTTCCTTTGGTGGTTCATTCCACTACAGCTGATTCATATACCCTACAACAGCCAGGAAATTGGTCTGTTTACTTTAAGATCTGAAGAAAATCTAACATATTTTGGATGTGCTTTGAGGAATCAGGTAAGTAACATGCAGCTTATGGCTCCTATTATAATTTTAATGCAATATATTATTTAATTATACCTTTGTCTAGGTTTTGTTGGAGCCTATACAAAATAAGTCTACTTCTACACTAATGATTTGTACAATGTATGTACATGTACTATGACTATTGAATGGCTTAAACTGACAAAACTGGCATTACTGAAATTTAATTTCAACAATCCGGTTTTGAGGAGGATCAGTTTGTTTAAAGTCTTCATTACATTGGCTATTAG